>NW_018164709.1:225453-239570 GCF_001263595.1 Phalaenopsis equestris | reverse complement strand
ATAAGAATTCAAGTTAGGGGTAGGCTCAGACTCATAATTTTTGAGGGACACCCGTAGACAACTGTAATCAATCTGTGTGCTTTATCCTGTCCACCCTCTGGTAGAAGCTACCAACAAAGGAATCAAAGGAGGGTACCTCCTAGCATGCTCAAAGTGATTAACAAGTGAACTTGTATCTGATACCATCCAAAATTTTTAATTTGTGAGGCGTATAACATAAAATTTATACTTAGTAGTCTAAAATAGTAGTGTCACGAGAAATTTTTTTATGTTATGTTAGTTATATGTATTTTGTAAATCAAACAGTCCACAAATTAACCATCTTGTTCGAGCTAGAGCTACCAACAACCTAAGAAAGCAAGGGTAACTTCTCACCAAGTATTGGTGAATAATAACATTAATCATGCACCCTATGCGAAGGTCCTCAGGCCAGGAGATATTATTTTATTATCCCACTTTTAGCACTAGAAGCGTTTGACATCATTGTCTTAAACCAAGAACCGTCCAACTTATAGCTTCGCTCGATGTTCCATATATCATCATATTTTAAATACCCCTAGTTGCTATGAGGGTTTTGACACTTTATCCATGGCCCATAATGCTGAGCATTGGGTTTTACTGTAGGTTAACTAGCAGCAGGGTATTTTTATTAATGTGTGGATTTAAGGGTCTCAAATCATATCTTGATGGGTCCTCATGAATTTAATCAGTGTGCTTTTAATGATTTAGATATATTTATTGAGGATAATTTTCTTCAACAAATTTTAATAAGCCTAAATATCTTCTGAAATATCCAAAATCTCATAGAGGTGTTCAGAGGATGAATTCGAACCACTCTAGATTCTCTTGGACAATTTCAAGTTCATTTCGCCTTATTATATTGTTAAGTTGATCAACCTATGTTGAATTATGAATTATGTTTTATTTCTTAAAATGGGCTCAGTGTATTGTGCCTTAATTAACCCCTGAGCGAAGGGCGTTGGTCAGTCCTTGAATATTACAATCAAAACCCTAATGGTAAAATTATAAGAATTTTCACTCTTGCCCCTCTCCATTCGGATTAAGTTTGTAGTGTTCTAAGATGTTTCATTATCACCTACAAGTTCTTTTTCAAATATTCCTCAAATGATATTAGATCAAACCTAATTCACTACTAAGCTCCTAAAGCTTAAGGATAGATTTGTAATTTTGAAAAATAATTTATAAAAAATGTGTTTGATCATCATTAAAATGATTGAACTATGTTTGAACAATGATTGGGGGGTTCAAATCAGTAGTTTATGGATCTTCTAATTCATACCCCTCACTATTAGATCATCTAAGTTTTCATTTTTTCCTATTCATAATAATTTAAGTAATTATAATTTTACCCTTATATAGAAATGTCATGAATGGGTTACTAACTCACTGACCCTTTGTGTTCCCAACTATTTTAGTAGGTTAAAAATCTTAATTTAATAACTTTCCCTATTGGTTTATCCTAAAAAATTGATTAAATTAGGGTTAGGGTGTAAAATTCTTAAATTATAATTATACTCTTAGGGTTTATACTTCATAAGGCTTTCATTTTGATCCAAATGACCATAAAACTTTGCTAAACTTTTACGCATGGAATAATTAATACATCAGAGGAGGAATTATATCTTTCTTTTATTTATTTATTTTTTATAATGCTTTTTAATTCATAATTTTGAATTTCCAATGTTAATTAATTTAACTATGTAAAATATGTTCTCTATCATTAGAAAAAAATTATGTTGTTGATGAAAGTCAGAGGACTACTTGGAGCAGTTTGCATGATTTTTTGAGTTATCTTTAAATTTTTATGATTTTAACTTATTTTTATAAATAAATAAAAAATATATTTCTTATTTTAAAAATCTACTTATACTTTTCATTAATCTCTCTGACTTCAATGAACTTAGAGGTTTTGATCTCATATCTTTTTTATTTATATTTTATTTTATATAATTTTTTAATTAAAACAGAGGTGATTAGTGAGAATAATTAAGGCTATTAAGGTTAGGGGTGTTCACTAACTTTGGAAAAATCAAAGAGCATCCCTAACAACATAATTAACAAACCCTAAAAATTTCAAATCATGATGATACATATTTAATTAATTATGGATTAAACAAGTTTTAAAGTAAATAAATAATTCAAAGTCAGAAAGTACATAATTATTTTTTATTTTAGGTTTAGCGGATTCTCCTCTGTTCACTAAGCATAGGGGTATTTTTATTTATTTTTTTTTTATTTTTATACATAAAGATATGATTTTTTAAAGTTATATTTAAGTTTATGGATTTAATTAAATCAAAATAAACTTATATATCTACTTAACCATGCAACACTGACTAGATCATCGAACTCGTCGAAGCCCAGCCCGACGCACTCCCATTCACTGCGCTTTCCACGTAAGCTGTATCGTTAGCCCGCGATTCACAATTCATCTTTCCGTTGGACTCCGTATGTGCATCTTATTTTAAATACACGTGAATGCACGACATCCGTTCATCATCCTAAATGAGCTATAATTAGAGAACTATCCACACTCAAACGCTAAGAACTCTCTCGATACTTAATCAAATCACATGAGGTTTGTTCATACACTTTCATCTAAGTAAGACAAACACATATATACGACTAAGTATAAATAAATTGTTCATTCTTATCATAAAAGACTAAATTGAGGCAAAAATGGGAGTTTTCAAGTTATACCGTTGTCTAAGAAGTGAGGCCTCAATTGGATGAGTTGAGAAGTTTCACCTTGATCCCACGAACCTCCTCCAAGTGTTGATTTGCTACGTGGATGGGCCTAGGTATGATCTAGACCAAATGGTGTATTGGTTGTGGTCTAGAGATATGGTAAAGGGATAAGAAAAAGAAGCTTTTGATTGGGAAAGTGGTTTTAGTCTATGAAGAAGCTTTTAGAAGGATTAATTTGGAGTTTTGTGGAGTTTGGTGGAATGGCCAAAAATGTCTTGATTTTGAGCTTTAAAATTAGGTTTTCTCAGTGGGGAAGAAGGGCTAAAAATGATAGGGATTAGCTTTGTATGAGTGTAATGGAAGTTCGTAATGTTTTTTACAGAGTTTCCTCTAGGTTTTTGCATGTCCCCAGCTTTGACCGTGAGGGGGTGGTGTATTAATAGACCCAGACATGGTGGTCAATTGGCCAAGTCAAGGGGTCTAAGGGGGCGCTTCTGTGGAGTCCAATGGGGAATATTGGGTTTTGTTCATGGTTGGTCTCTCCGGTTTGGCTTCCCTGGTGGCCAAGGTGGTCGGCCAGCCATAGGTGGTCACCATCCACCTATGAGAGCTCAAGGGAGGAGGTTTGTGAAGTTAATTATGTGGTGACAAGTGTCCATGGGTTGGATTTAATAGAAATAGGGTTTGGGTCACTTTTTGGCTTGACATGGGTATGGTTCATGCATTTGGGTTGGGTTCATCCACCAAGGTGGCTAGGTCTGATGATTAGCTTTGGGTCTTGGTTTGACAAGTCCCATACATAGAGATTAGTGTTCAAATATTGGTTTAGGTGAAACATGATTCAGGTTAATTTCTCTTTGCCAATTATGGAAAGTGGGTCCTCCTTTAGACATCAATGACTTGATTGCTCACATGTGACCCATGCTTGGTTTCATGGCTTTTATTTGGCTTAGATGAAGCCACATGGCTTGCTTATGGCTCATGCATGAACTTCATGGCTTGCATAAAATAGGAGAGGGTAGGAACTTCAAATATGAAAGGATTTTGGTGGCTTCCATTTTGATTGATTTAATCATAGGACCTTGAAATTTAAGGTTGATTAATTTGATCATATATGGCTGAAATTAGTCATGTGGGCTTTTGTTTGAAGTGAATTTGGAACTTGGACTTTGTTTAGTGGGCTTTTAAGATGGGTTATGAAGGGTAGTGATTTTGGGATTTTTATTTAATGTAAATAATATTGAAAATTAGCCATGTTGAACTTCATGAGGCCTTTAATCCATCATGATGATGTTTAGGACATAAATTTGCTGAAATTAGACTTGGCATATTGGTTCAAATTTGGTGAATTTAGGGTATGGAGTTGATTTTTGGGTAGGGTTAAAATGAATTTGAATTTAGAGTTCATGGGAATTGGGTTTGAAATTTTAAAATTTAAGGAGTTTTTGTAAATTGCAATTTAATAAAATTTGGGTGATTTTGGTCAATTTGGTGGGATTAGGGTATTTTGTTAATTTTGAGTAGTTTTGAGAATTTTGGGATATATGGGGCAATTAGGAAGAAGTTTGGTTCATGGTAAAGTGTAGAGAGGTGTAAGTGTGTGGACTGAGGTTAATGTGTATGTAGGGTGACATGAATGTGTATGAATGGTGAAGTGAGTGATGTGTGGGGGAGGTATGGGGTGATATCAAATATAGTAATGTATGGGTTGTGTGTTAATTTTTTATAGGGTTTATGATGTGATATATGTTAATATGTATGTAGTGTACGTGAGTTGTAGTGGTGTGTGTTGAATGTGTCTGTGGTGTGAGTCGAATGTCCAAGTCATAAAGAGTTTCACTAAGGCCTTGTGACTCTATAGGAACTTAGTTTATAAGACCTCATCGTGTTGGTCTAAACCAACTCAACCAAGTGTTGAGGATTTGAGACCAACAATGTGAGACTCCACAAAGGAGTCAAGAGGTGGAAAAAATTTCTAAGTGAGGTGGGTCCCATCACTAGTCTTCTAGGATAGTCAATAAGGAAAACTCTCTGGCTAGATCCTAAGCTCTAAGAGAAAACTAGACCTCACCAAAAGTGAGGTCAACATGCCTTAGTCATTATCTCGCCACCACCTTCTGCCTCCACTCCCTCTTACGACTGGGAGCTGATCTCGTGCCTCATACCCAAAGTAGCCATCTAATATGCAATTTTTCCAAACTCACTAGCCTTGGGTATTGGTTCATTAATCATGTTGGAGATTGAAAATTAGACAGATCGGGCAAAGAAATTAAAGAATGTTTGGAGAAAATGCACCCTTCATTTTGTATTTATAGAAATTGTGGGCACAGAATTCAAGGGAGGCTTAATTTTTGCATCATTATAGTAATCACAAAATATTGTCCATTTTTATAGTACATAATCTTATTTTTAGTACAATTTAACTGCCGAGAACTAGAAGAATCAAAGAACTAGATATGTAAAATAAAAACATGATAGAAATAATCTAGAAGAAATCTGACAGGACAAAGGCAGCGTGCTCATAAGGGACCCACCAACAATTAATGTGTACATTATATGAGTCAGGAGCGTCCATCGGCTAAGTTTCCACAAGAAAAATTCCAAAGGCGAATCACTTTAGATTTGAATTTCTTACTTACATTTTGAAGTTTGAATTGTGTTTTAAATTATATTCATAAGCATTTACAACTTCCCTGTGAGATTGATATTTAGGACTCCATTAGAGCTCTGTATTACTTGAGCGATACATATGATTGCGTTATTATTATTATGAGTTTGGTAGTTTAAAAATTTTAAAAGATAAAATTAATTTTACTAAAGTTATTTTTATTGGGATTGAATTGCATATTTATTATAAGTTTTGTCGTGAGTGTTTTGTAATATTGAAAAATATTTGAAAAAATAATACACAAAAAATCTGAGCATTAGCAAGCATGTGTTAGAATGAATAGTTGGGAAGAGATACTGCAGCCTTTAAAGCCCATTACAAGTGTTAATGTGAAGTCTTATTCACATTACTTGATCTTTGGCTGGAGAGGTGGATTTTCTAGCAGTTCAGGTGCCTCTACTTCTCGTGTTCTACCTCACATGCTTCGACATCACAAAGTCAGACTTCTGGATCTGATTTGCAGTCACAATTATTGCAAAGAATGATAGATAATATTAATTATATTGTGGATAAAGTGTTAAATTTAGAGAATTTTGTAGATCATATGAATGGATATATGAGAAGACATAGTGATTATGAGGAGAAATTCTATTCATCTTTGGAAAACCTCATAAGAGGTGACTGAAGTGTAGTTTTCCCTTCATATCCAAAATATCCATCATATGAGCCTACTGCTTTCTGGTAAAGTGATGATAGTGATGATGATGAAGAGGAGGAAGATTTGCAGAGTACTGTAGATTAATTTTTTATTTTATTGTTGTGAACTTTGTGTGGTACAATTATGATGTATTATTGTTTTGTTTTGAGATGTACTTGTTCAGACTGCTACTTTTGTTTTGTTAGACACTGCTGTGATGTATTTATGTTATTGTGAGTAATTATATTTTGTTTTAATGGTATTAGTTGTTATAACTCTGTTGTCTAGTGTATTTAGTTAGTTGGTGTTGAACATAATCATGAATTTTAGGAAGGTTTAGAATATTACTAACTTTCACTTAAAAGCTTTATGTTTAAAATTTTTAATTTACAACCAAGTATTTTCTTTATGTTGCAGTTGTGAATGTTGGTAAATGTATTTGTTTGCTTTTATGTTATTCTCCACTACATAGAAGTCTAATGAATCTCTATATATTAAAATTAAATTAAAATTTGATCAATTAAATTTTTACTCCTATTTTTAATTTTTGTACTTGAATATTTATGATGTAAGAAAAAAATCATGTAAGCATGTTATTTTTAATTTTCATTCCTGCCTATAAAAATATGATACTAAAATATTTTATCTTATTAAAAAATTAAGTTTGGGGGGGGGGGGGGAGGGGGGAAAAATTTTTCAAAAATTTCTTATTCGATTCATCTCCTCTTCGAATCACTAATTTGTTTTGAGAGGGAGATTTATTCAAATGGGGGAAGTATATGACGATCGACAAGCTGGTGACTCCTTTTAAAATAAAAGAGAGAAAAACAAATGAAAACAGTAAGGAAGAAAAACTTAAGGTTAAAAATTTTTAGTGTGGAAATGATAAATAGTGTGTACTATCTTTAATAAGAGAAATTGTATTTTTTGAAAAATTTAGATGGGTTAGACTTTTACTTTCAACACTTAAATTTCTTTCATTAAAAATAATTTTCAAAGCTATTATTATGTTTTTATGTAAAAGATTTATATCAAAACTTTACTTTAGGAAAGGAGGAGTGAAAGGAGGAGTAAAGGAGGAGTGAAATTCAAAATCATTAAAGGTCTATCCAGATACAACAATCCTCATCATGAAAAAAAAAGTTGAAAAGGGAAAAGAAGCTTGAGGATTAGTGTCTAATCAAAAATTAGTTTCACATCAAATCTTTTTAAGTGTAAGACTTGACAAACTCTTAAGCTTAATGATATAATATAGTAAGTATAATTATTCTTACTAAAAATTTTTAAGCTGAGAAAATATAATGCCTAAATTGTATATTTGGAGAATTTACAAGTATTTCTGAACTACATAGAAACTCGTATTTTCAGACTTCTTTACAATAAAAGTTTCTAAACTCTAAATTGGTCTCATGTACTAATATTTTTTCTAAATTGCATTACTATATTTCTAGATCAAAATTTTAGAATATCGTAAAGAAACACATATTACATAATCTACTTACATTGGTTTGAAAAGATTGGAGTGTCACTTGAGGACAAGTAACATTTTAAGTTTGGAGGATTTTAATAAACATAAAATATTTAGTCTTTATGTACATATTTTTAAGATATTACGCTTTAATGGAAGGTATTTGTGTGTTTTTCTTTCAGGTACAATCAAATGGATGAAAAATTTTGAAAAAAGTAAAAAATGATCAAATTTGGAGTAAAAATGAAAAAGGTGTGCAAAAGAACTGCGGTGCCTAAGCGCCCAGAATTCACGCTTACCCACCACTAAAACAAAGAAGACCGCGTTTAAGCACCCAGTACATCGCACTTAAGCGTCAGAAGTAGTTATTTGATGATTCCGAATTCGCGCTTACCCGCCACTAAAACAAAGAAGATCGCGTTTAAGCACCCAGTACATCGCGCTTAAGCGTCAGAAGTAGTTATTTGATGATTCAATGAATTTGGACAAATTTTTGAAGCAACCCTTGGCGAAAACATGAGAAATAGTTAATAGACACAAAAATACATTCAATTGGTAACCCTTGGCGAAAACATGGGAAATAGTTAATAGACACAAAAATACATTCAATTGGCTTTTGAAAGTAGACAAATCATGGAAGATTTATTGAATGTGAACACTTTTTGAAGAGACACTAAGACACCTTTTGAAAATTATAAAAGAAGACTTGGATTGAAGAAGAGAAGAGGGCCAACCCCCTTCTAGTCACCCACACACGCCGCCGCCCATAGCTGTCGCCGCCACTTTTCTTCTATTTCAAGTTATAGTTTGTATTGTAAGTGAAGGAAGAGATTCAAAGGAACTTCAAGACTTTGGTGGAGCGGATTTGAGATAAGGTTTTTATCTTTGTGACAACATTTCGTATTAATTTAGACTTCTTGTTTGTTTGTATGAATTCTATTTTTAAACTTAAGTGTGGCTGTGTTTTCTCCATGAATTTTGAGTAATTTTCTTTATTTTTTTTTCTTAAAATGATAAGTGATTAAGTATTGGATGAAAGTTGTATGAAGTATTAATCTTTAATGTTGGAATAAGTTGTAATGATTTTAAACATTGTATTTCATTTACTTCTTGATTTAACCAATTAAGATGTTATATCTGTTGTGAGAAAATATAAGATCTGGGATGATACTTTCTTAATCAACAAATGATAAGAATTATATGAGATTGTATGGATGAGAATGTAATTCATATGATTGAGTGCAAATAATTAGAGAAATAAAATTTAAAAAATGTAGAATTAGAGGACTTTAGAGTGACAGACTAAAACCTCCAATTTGATTTATAGTTTTAGGTTTTGGTACGAGATGTTAGTCCTCGGGTGGAGGGAGAAGAGGAAACTCTAGAGTGAGAGCTAATATGTTCCCTGCCTAACTCGTCTTCAAGACTATTCAAACTTTAAATTAGCCAATGTTCTTTATAACATCTCTAGTAAAGGTAAAGAATATTATTGCTTCTATTTGACACAACACAATTTGAATACTTCCACAACAGAATTCTTACACTTGTTACTGATTCATGATAAGAAAAAATATATTTTATTTATATTGTCTTCATCTTAGAAATATATAGTTAAGTTTAATTAGTTGTTTATTTTGCTTTCAATTATAAAAAAATTACAAAAATGAATCGAACTTTCATTCCTATTATTGCATCTACAGTTTGAGTAAGAATATTTTGCTAGGTAGAATTTGTTATCTAATTTCTTCTGACTTTAGTTGCATATTGTTAATTGTCCCAGTGGGTTTGATGTTCGGAGCTTAAACAAAAAGTCTTATATTACTTGATAACAATAGGCTTAAACAAAAAGTTTTATATTACTTGATAACAATATGTATACTTGCGTAGAATCCCAAGGGGTATCCCATATTTAAATATAAAAATTGTATTCTTATTTGCTTCGAAGTCAAGTTTTCGGCAGTTGTTGCTAGGGATCAAGTTTTTGGAGCTGTTGCAAAGTAAGAATTATAAGTAAGAAAAAAATTAAGAATATTACCGCATACATTGTATTGTATTACCGCATACATTGTATCCGCATACATTGTATTGACATATAAAATCGGGGTCAACAAGCATTCAGTCGGTCGCCTACTTAGACCCATTAGGGCTCGTCGAGCGGCCTCTCGCCAACTCAAAGGTTATGGACCATAAATGATTGATTGGCTGAAGTGCCGAGCCGAATACTTATTTACTTAGCCATTTACACATGTATTAAATATTTATCTATTTACTTTTACCAAATTACATTATAATAGCCCTATTAAAAAAGGGGCAAGAAGGTAATTATTGTACCTACTGTATCCCTCTTTGCCTATAAATAGGGAGCCATTTACACCTAGTGAATCAGCAGTAAAAAGGCTTCATTTACCTTCTATGCGTTCAATCTCTCTCCCTCTCTTTCTGATTTTTTAACCTTCTATGCGTTCAATCTCTCTCCCTCTCTTTCTCTCTCTCTCTATTCTTCCTGTTCTATACTCTATTCATTGGATTTGACTCAAATGTCAAATTCGGATTCAGCAGATCCTATTTGCTAATGAGTTTGCCTGAATTTTGTCCTTTTTCCTTAACTCAAATTTGAATGCACAGCATTATTTCTTAGAATTAAGTATCAGAAGTGAGTGATAAATCTTACTCTCTAGCAAAAAAAAGAGTGAGGGGAACCGAAGAGCAGCAGTGCCACCACAGGAATGAATCGTGGAATGGCAAACTCGAATGCTAATCCGGAGACCAATGTGTTCAATGGATTAACGTTCAGTGGCACCGAACAGGAATTCAACGGCGAAGGAGGTCCATACAGCCTTGATTCCAAGAGTTGTAGAATGGGACCGTGGTCCTAAGATTGTCGAGGCCCAATGTAGCGAAGGGTTTTCAATCCAACGAATCTGTTTCAGACCAAAAAAAGTTTCTGTGCGGACTTCGGACATAACTCTACGTGCGGACTCCTAATAATATACTGTCATGTGTGCTATATCGGGCCTACCTAAAAGATATTAAAGTGAAACCGTTTACTCCGCAATAACTCCTAAACAACCTCCGCAATTCCCCTTCAATAACCTTTAAATAAGACCGCTGAGACTATTTTGAGATTATTTCTTGGTTATTCAGTGTTTTTGAAAAGAAACTCATATATTCCACTTCAATAACCTCAAAATAATCTCCGCGGTGCTATTTTAGATTATTGAAGTAGAACTGCGGATGTTATTTCAAGATTATTTATGGGTTATTTCGTGATTATTGAAGTAAAATATATGAATTTCTATTCAATAACCTCAACGACGTAGCACACATTATGCCAAAATATCAATGTTCGCATGCAAAGCTACTTTCAGAGTAGAAACAGAACTTTTCCAATTTTTGGGGATCAACTTTTTCTCTTGTTTTTTTTTTCCCCTTGCGCTTGACTTCCATGGTTTCGGGAAGGTGGTAGACGGTTCGTTGGGATAGAAACTGGTGATGCGCTGCCGAGATGGAAAACAGGGAGATGCTCACACGCTTTTCCTGGCTTCTCAGGACTTGGGTTTTGTCTCTTCTTCTTGTAGAAAAAAGAATTTTCGTGTTTCTAGAAATAACGGTAACTATGTGCGTTGCAAGGTTGTAGGGCCGAGAAGCTAGATGGAATTTCATTGACTGGCTTCTTAGGAATTGGATGGCGATAAAAGAGAAGATGTTGTGCGTTTCTAGAAATAATGGGATGGCAGCAGTTAACTGGCGTTTGTTAGTAAAGACGTTTCTCCGAAGAAAATAGCAGCCCTTCTTTTTGGTTTGAGAGAAGGCTTTATTTTTAGTATATTTGGCATATACTTTTTTTTTTATATTAAAGCGATCAGATGTGTAGTAATGGGAAAATATTTTTGCACATAAAACGTACGTCCACGAGTTATTCAAGGGGGTATAGGGGGTTATATCGGGGTTATACCCATTTGTAACCTCCATATAACCTCTTTGTAAACTACCTGTAACCTACAAATGAGTTCTGCGCTTCTGTAGTTTCATGAGTACAAATAAGTTACATGGAGGTTATAGGGGAGTTACACGGAGGTTACAGGGGGTATAACCCCAGACATAAATGCCCTGTATCCCCTGAATAACCCCTGATGTACGCAGCGCTGCGTACGTCTTATGTACGCAAATATTTTCCGTAATAATGATCTTTGAAAGGAGCTATCATAATTGTCTTTGAAATGAAATTGTTACTATAAAAAATATCATAAATATTTTTACTCATTTATATGCGTATAACCACTAAAAAATATTTAGTATTTGTCGAATCCGAATTTGTCGAGCAGGAGGCGCACCAATAGGATTATGGCATTTGAAGCACGAGAGAGATGGTGACTTGCTCCTCTAGGTCAAAATGGAATATTCTTGGGCTCTTGTGACTGTTTTTGTATTATCAAATATTTTTGGTACATGGAGAGGGTGAAGAGAATGAAGTCCCTTATTATGTGAAGATATAAGAGCGAAAGTGAGAGACAAAACGTTTTATTTCATGAAAAGACCACTTTATTTATAGGAGAGGGAAAACAATGAAAGAAAATTATATTTATAACATTGCTTTATGGAGGGTTGTATAAGCTATTCTCAGAAGTATAACCCTGTGGGCTCAGGACTTTGTCATTCTCTAGCTCGATCGATTGGGATCGAAGAGGTGAATTGATCAGTGCCGTTGGACGGCCTTTTAAATGAGGTTGTCGGTCAGTCAGACTTTCCATGACAGGCAACCTACAGGTTTTCTGAAGACAGTCAACAAGGTCAATAGCACGAGAAAGATGGTGAATTGCTCCTCTAGGTCAAAAGGGAATATTTTTGGGCTCTTGTGACTCTTTTTGTATTATCAAATATTTTTGGTACATGGAGAGGGTGAAGAGAATGAAGTCCCTTATTATGTGAAGATATAAGAGCGAAAGTGAGAGACAAAACGTTTTATTTCATGAAAAGACCACTTTATTTATAGGAGAGGGAAAACAATGAAAGAAAATTATATTTATAACATTGCTTTATGGAGGGTTGTATAAGCTATTCTCAGAAGTGGAAGTATAACCCTGTGGGCTCAAGTCTTTGTCATTCTCTAGCTCAATCGATTGGGGTCGAATAGGTGAATTGATCAGTGCCGTAGGACGGCCTTCTAAATGAGGTTATCGGTCAGTCAGACTTTCCATGACAGGCAGCCTACAGGTTTTCTGAAGACAGTCAACAAGGTCAATCTGATCGACTAATATTAGTTGAGCGGATAAGTTGGGGAGGTCTTCAGTCCTCAATTACCACCGAGAGAATTCTTATCGGTTGAGTAGACTTGTACTTTCGAGCAGAGGTTGTCATCTAAATGTGTATTGTTGGGTTGTTTCGGATGAACTCTGACGAGCATGCGCCAATCAATTTTGTTAGGTCCCTAGGCTATTTTATAGTGTGTCCTGCTTTATCATGTCACTAATTCTTGAGCTGTCAGATTGCATCGAGGTTCATGCTAACACATTTTTATGTACATATTTAGTTTCTTGATTCTTTTGCTTCTTGAAATTTACAATGTGATAAGAATCAGAAAAGTTAATAGAGAGAAGTGACCAGTGTTTATTATTATTTAACATTGCAATAATTGAACTCCCATTGAATTCCATGCTCGCGATTCTTATAAATATGGAGTAAGGGGTGCGATTTTTTCATCTTCCTCTGATATTATTCCCTCGATCTGTTTGAATTCTGATTGTAAGTAGTGTTAATGAGTTGTTATCTCAGGCTCACAAGTAGAACAAAGTTGCTTACTGGAGTGCTTTTGAGGGCCTGAGGTGAGAGACTATGTCCCACCCAGAAGGAGAGTGGAGGCAAAAAGTCTTGCCGATGTGGCGGAAGAGACCTGACCTGAAGGATCTTGTGGGGTTGTCAGACTCGCTCCTTGACCGTCTTAGTGAGAAGGTGTAGGTGGAGGGGAGCCACCCGAGAGAAGGGGACCATTAGGAGAAAGGTCGTCTAACAAAAGTATCTCTAGTGGAGAAGAGTGACCATCTGAAGGATTGACCACCTAGTTCGACAATTGCTACTCAAACTCCAACATCGGGAGCATAAGAAGGAGCGAATGGTGCTTTGGAGCTTCCCGGGACACCTAAAGTAACCACTGTGGGTGTTGTGCGAGAGGCAACTGATTTCTCAACTAATTTCAAACAACAATTGTTTTCCGTCGTTGTTCGTTATTATCTGTCGCTAATCCTAGAATGAACTGAAGCTATCGTTGACGTCCGGTTTTACAACGCCAAATTAGGACGCATGTGGAGATTCCACAAAAATCAACGCTCAATCGACGTAAATAAGACACAAATAGATTGTGTCGAATTAATTCAATGCCAAAGGGATGACAATTGCATTATCAACCCCTAATTTACCCACAAAAAAATAAATGTACCACAGACCCAAATCCGTTAATAACACAAAAATCTCATCGGATTAGTCCTGAGTCCCTGTAATCGCAGGTTCAGAACCAAAGACTTGTCAATCATGAGTCCTTTAGGGTCACAAGTTCGAGCCCGCTTGAGTGCATCTACTTTGCAGTGCGGGATAGAATGATCTCTTAAGATATATATATATATATATATATATATATATAT
>NW_018164709.1:224650-225343 GCF_001263595.1 Phalaenopsis equestris | reverse complement strand
TATATATATATATATAATTAGTTAGTCAGAAGGTAAATAAGCATGTAGTAGTTTGGGTTAGTGCCACGTCTATAGTATCATAGATCAAAGACCGCATTTGATTAATTTTTTCTTGTGACATGATTTCAAGCCATGACATGAGAAAATGTTCTTTTCGGTCAATTCGTTAAAGGTCTTTCCACTTTGATTTAATAATATACTTTAATACCAACATTATATTGAATATGATACTACTTAAAGAATATGACAATTTATAAAATTATTAATAATACATTTATTTCTAAATATTTACTCTACCACATAGACATTCAAATATAATATGCATTATGCTTTTGAGTGGTACCAAAGCATAATCAAATAAATTCCTATATCATTTAAAATATATGGAAACATTAGATAGCAAGTTATACGATCACTGCACTACTTTTCAGGATCTTGAATCCTGGATTGTCCTTTGTGAAAACATGCTTTGAGAGTTAGATCCGGGAAAAGGAGGTTGAGAGAGAGATTATTTGAGGAAGTTCGTAGAGAAACGAGGAGAGGTCTTTTTACTTGTTCTTTTGCCTCCTATATATAGATGCATATATATACAATCACAGAAATGCACAAATGGTTATTGAAACCGTCCTTAATACAATTCAATCATGATGATTTGTTGTCAAATCTATATTATAATTTGAATTCAAATGTGAC
>NW_018164709.1:223711-224550 GCF_001263595.1 Phalaenopsis equestris | reverse complement strand
CAAATCTATATTATAATTTGAATTCAAATGTGACGGTAACCAGCTGGTCGACGCGCTTGAATTTATTCGACTAAGGCTGCCCGTCGAGTGCTGATCATGTCCGCCAAAGTAAGATATCGGTCGGTCGATATGTTGCTGTCGTGCACCCTCGTGAAAAATTTAGGTGGTTCGGGGCTGTAAACATGGCCCGCCAGTTGAATCCCCCCATCACAATATGTCGGGTGGCACTGACCAAGCTATCCACCATTAAATGGTCTACTTGGATCTTGTGCTTATGACCCGATACCTTGATTTCCCCACCATCATCGATTCACGTCGACAATTTTTACGCACACAAAGATTGAAGTTCTTTATGTAATGAAGTATAATATTTTATTGTGCCTAATTTATTAAAAATTTGTCTCGTTGCTATCAAAGTCATTTAGTAATTAAACATCACAATAGTTTAATATTTGATGTAAGCTATGGGGGATCATGCCTTGAGTTAGGCCATTGATCTTGAAATGATGGCTCATTTCATAATTATACATCACATATTTTTATTATAAAACAAGATGCAGCTCATAGAATATTATAAATAATTAACTACAAAAATAAAAAAAATAAAATAAACCTTCTAGTAGCGATAAAGCGTGGGGTTTCTAGAAGCACAGCTCAGCTTTTCTCCATAAATACAAAAAGAAAATAATTAAAAATAAAATGCAGGCAATAATAGTGGACCCCACAGCTCTGCAGGCAAATGACAACTGAGCTTCTCATTTTGGGAAAAATTATGGACGTGGTATCCGTTCTTCATCGTCGATTATTGATCTATCTTTACAAAAACTTAAAAATGAAAC
>NW_018164709.1:216218-223611 GCF_001263595.1 Phalaenopsis equestris | reverse complement strand
TATATAAAACATTCTAATCCCTTTAGTATTGACCTGGTACTCTGGTAGTTAAAATGTAGTTAAGATTTTCATAATTTTTTATTTGGAAGTGATTTGGACTCCATTAAGTAAAAGTAATGGTTTAGAGGGTCCCAATATTTTTTAATAATTTTTCAGTATGAGTTTGCCCCCTGAGTCTCACTCAAGGAATATAGTGTAAGGAGAGAGGAGAGAGAGATGAACAGTAATGAATGATGTTCAATGGTTTCCTCTTCGTAAAATATTTCTCTTACTTACAGAAGAGATAGTATATCAGTGATATTATTATATTTTTACTTTTGTTTGGAAAGGGTGTGTATTAGTGCGTTTTTGGATTTTATAAGTGTGGGTTTATCGTCCGGTTGTCTTTTGATTTCGAGTTGACGAGATCAGCTCAACCGATTGAGTATGGTCGGTAGAGTTTGGTCAGCTAATCTAGCCTAGTTGAATATGTTTGATCCCTAGTAAGGAGTTTTTTGGATTCTCCTTGTGATTGTCAAAGATATATTGAGGAATTGGATTTTCCTTTGGATCGACTTTATTGAGGGACAATCTATCGGTGGATGACTCAAATTTTCTTGCGGTGGATGACTCAAATTTTCTCATCATTTTCTGGTTTAATGGCTCGTGCTTAGATCACCCGGTCATCTTCTTCTATATGCCTCATTGTTCTATCGGTTTTGGCCTAGTTAGCTTGGCTCCCATGGCTTTGCTTGTTCGGTTAGGTGGGTCTCACGATCTCCTCACAGAGGGTCTGCCTCCGTCATACTAATTTATTCTGGAACATTAGATTTTATCAAGATCAGTGCATTAGTGGAGCCAACTACGAAAGAGAATCCCTAAGGAAAGAAACAATGCCCATGGAGTTCAAAAGAGAGACAGTGCATCGCGACATATAGGAAGAGGTTAAGGCATTACAAACACAAATAATGGACTAGCTTGAGGATCTTTGGGTGGTCATAGTTCTGTTGAGTGCTCAACTGCCGCCTGTGGGGGGTTGGGGGGGGAGTCTCGAGGAACCTGCTTCCAGAAGGCCCACTCGCTAGCGCCTCACGGTTGGCCCGACGACCGACCAATCAACGTGTCAGATGAATCCCAATCGACAGACAACGCTACATCTACGCTGGCGGTCCCACATTCGATGGATCAATTGGAAATGTTTGCTCGGCTAGTTACGGGTAGCTCCTTCTTTAGAAGAATCCTAGAAACAATACACCTATCAAAGATCCCTCAAGATTTCACACTTCGATTCCCACAAAGAAAAGAGTGTCTCGACCAATCACCTCACCTCTTGTCATAGCCAGACATCTTTTTTATTATTGCTTTGTGTGTTTACTTAGAGTTTGAGACTTTCACACTATCATATATAGAAGAGGTCTTCTTGCAGGGAGTCATGCCTAAAACGAAGGAAAAGAGAGGAACAAGTAGTGATTTAATAACTAACACTTTATGCAGGTTTTGCTAATGCTCTCTTCCCGCAAGGCATGACTTCTTAGGTGTTGCATGAATATAACTCATGCAAACCTCTTCTGTAGGTCGAGTCTTTTCTAGAATTTCGTATGTATTTTTAAAGTCCTTATGAAGTCTATATCGGAAATAAGGTACGAGTATAGCTTCGGAAGTGTATGACGCACCGAACCACATGACTGAGACCAAGAGCAGATGCTCATGTCTCGTACTATAATTTTGAATTTCTATTCATGTATAGAATTAGGACTAGATATATATATATATATCTAAAGTTCCTAAAGTTCAACCACTTTTAACCACTTTTTCTGCTTTTTAGGATATCTTGTCGATCTAGCAACATTTAGGCCTTTTATATATTTATTTGGATTGTTTTAAATTGCGCTACATGCTAGATATTTTCTTTTTCTTGGCTTCTGGTTTGTCTGTGCTATTTCAAAAATGTAATCTAGGCTCATTAAGGACCCAAAATAACCTTTCAACAATCCTAATAATAAAAATCTTCAAGATTAATAAAAAAATTTGGATTACAATTTTCCAACTTTAAAATGAGCAATTTACTTTTTGCTTTATTTTCTTGCATGGCCTTGTGGCCGATTTTAAAATGGGATACATAGCATGATGATCACCTAAATCATCTTTAATAAATCCTCCACATTTAATTTAACTACAAATAATTGTATCATTATGCATGTCTCGAGGAAGAATCCATGTGCTCCTTCAATCAACCAAGCCATGCGTAAAATTTCTACCTTGAAGGTTGTTTAGCATGATTAGGGTGTTAGAGGTCCCCAACCTAGATGGAAAATAAGTCCTTTGAGAGGCAGTTCCAAGTCTATAACTGACCCCATTTCTCTTTTCACTCTAGTGGCATCTTCGTCATTTAATTGACGAGTATAAGTCCTGCCATTACCTAGAAATTAGATGTTTCTTTCCTCTAGCCTTAGGGTTACCTAGATTCTCTTGAACGACGCAGTTTATAGATTGCTGACAAGAGGTCCCTTATCGAGTTGGGTCGACTACCTTCAGATGATGGATTTATGGTATCTTGATCTAGCTACCTCTACCTAATTAGGGATCCCCCCTTCTATTGACACCTATTTTGAGCCCTACCATCCTTTTAAAACAATTGTTGATGTCATCTCGTGAGCCCTGCATGCCTAGGCGTTTCACGTGTAGTGGATATGATGATTCACCCTCTACCATATGACACACTATAGACGTTGAAAGCATCAAAATTCTTCTACTTGAGATGAAGATAATCCTTTGATTTCCCAAATTATCGGATATCAAAAATAATGTAAGCAAGAATCTTTTTTATAGAGAGTATTCTTGAGCATCCCCTATGATCTAATTAACCAAAAGAATTCATTCCTTTGGGAGATGTTATTGAACCAAAACAAACAAAAAAAAAATTGATTATTTGGTTGTGAGTTATTTTCGTAAGATTTTATTTGCGGATATATTTCTAAGGTATTTTTTATCCAATCTTGTTTCAAACGCACACTTTTAGGCTATCACGTGAAGGTTACCTTATGAAGGTTCTCCTCATTCTTTTTAAATTGTTTGTCTATTTTTTGCTGTTTTTTTATTTATTTCCGCTCCTCTCTTATTTGAATCATCTTCATGATTCAAAAGAGAAGCTTATTTGAAAAGAAAATTATACAACGACAATAAGATAATGCGACAACTCCAAAAGTTACAAAAAATGAAAACATCATTCATGTTTGTTTGTTTGTTGTGTTTTCTCTTCCCTTAGACTAGGTTCCAAAGTTCCACTTTATATGGTGAGCCACACCTTTCTTCTTTGGATTATGATGTTGTTCTTCTAGTTATGAAGTAAATTATAACTTTCTAGGCTTTGTAATGATCATATATTATGTGATTTAAGTCATAAATGTCTAATAAAATAATAATTGAAACATTAAATAACTCTTCTTCAAAATATATAAAACCAAATAATAGTATAGTTGAAGTGTCACGAAGTTTTCTTATTCTCTTTGACATCTAATTTCTTCCTTGAGTTTCTAAAAACAAATGTTTCACTTTTGAGCTTTCTCATTTGATCTTCCAATATTCAATTGTTGAAACAAAAATTTGAAATTTCTTGAGGACAAAATCATAATCTTAAGCAAGTGTTTTCTTATGAAATTTCATTTCTTAAGATGTAATTAACTATTGGGGCTTAGCCTTATTTAAAGTTGGTAACCCGATTGATCTAAACTCTATTTAGTCCTAAAATTAGGTAAAGGAAATATTTGTTGGTTTAATGCAGACCAAACAAATATCCAAATTTTCTTAATTTAAATAATTTAACCTATCACAAAGTGATATTTTCATCTTCCAAGATGATATAATACTTTTGATGTCATGTTTAATTATTAAATAGTCAAGATCTATTCTATCTTTATTCCAATGAAACTAAAAATAAAACCAAGACATTGCTCTTTAACTTTAATCATATTTGATAACTATGGCAAAAAAACAGTAAAAACTGAAGCCAAAACTTGGATTTTTGTAATAAAATTTTAACTTCATTGGAGCATCTTATATAGTGATTAGTATTCTTAAGACAATTCAAGTTAACAAAATACCTTTGCAACTTAAAGTGAAAGAGTTGGTTGGGGCTTAAATCATGAGACTACTTTATAATGACTTGGTAGCACTCACTTGGATTTATAGTTTCGTACTTTGATTCGTGTTATGAAAATATTTTATGTTTTAATATTTGAAATGATTTAGAGTCAATAACAAAAATACAATAAATGTATAATTTTTAGTTTGGATTTGTGTTTTAATGAAATGTAATAAAACCCTTTTATTTAAACTTCATAATGCTTCTAATAACTGGAATATTCGGGGATTATGACGAATTGTCATAATTCTTAAAATGAAAATCAACATATTTGGATATTTATAATGTGAAGGCATTGGTGCATGCATGCAATCAACAACAATAAACATTGAGAGAGAATGAACCAAGTTTTTTACTTGAGAGAGTTTCATGGTTTTAAATGTCGAGTCAATTGATATTTCAAATATAAACTCTGCTCTTAAGGATCATTCAATATGGAGAGATACCTAACGAGTAAACTTTCATCATAATGAGTTATTGTTCACAAATTGACATGCAACTTCAAAACAGAATAACAACTTCTTCGATTTGTTAGTATCTTCTTTCTAAGGAAAGACTAAACCCAAGTTATGTATCTCTTACTTTTGATAAAAGGAAACTAAACCAATTGATTTTTCCACATTTCATCTTATAACACTTTACCATTAACTTTTACTTATATTATTTAAGTTAGTTTGTTGACCTTGCTAAAGTAATTATTTAGATAAATAAGATGGTGTGTGTCATCTAGTTTGAACTTGTAACTTTATAATTAGTCTTAACATTTTAACAACAATATTTGATAGAGTTCTTTTAATAATGAGACATGTCTTGCATTTATTGCATAATAAAATTGGTGATGTTGGCTGAGTCAATTCCTGCTATTCTCTTGTAGTATCATTAGAAACAAAAGGAATATGGGGAAGAACATTGATTCATTATCTAAATTATTTGTCAAAAACGATAACAAGTTTTCTTCTAGGTGTAATTTTCTTATGCAAAAATAAATAAATAAATAAATGCTTATGAGGTAAGCCCTTCACACTTTATTATAAAAAATATTACGTGCAGACATGATAGGTGTGGATAGGTGCAAATTTGGTGATATTAGGGAGGTATTTACCACAATACGATCTCAAAACTACCAATGCACGCATGTGGATATCACACGTATCTTTTATTACACTTGCCTATCTATCGAGTGTAGCAAGTTCGATATGCTCGAGGAACTCATCCTTTGAAAAATAAAAGGACTGGCCTTGCTTCTGTGCACCCAAAGTTATCATTTACCAGTATGCTAAAAAATATTACACTTGCCTCCCTATCGAGTGTAGCAAGTTCGATGTGCTCGAGGAACTCATCCTTCGAAAGATAAAACGAGAGGCCTTGCTTCTGAGCACCCAAAGTTATCATTTACCAGTATGCTAAAAAAATCATCATGTTCATGAAAATATTATCTGAGACCAATTTGAAAAACGTATGCCCACCTTAAATCATTTTGGCAGTACGAAGAGGCCTGTGATATTGAAATTGGAGGGCTCATGACAAATTCACAACCATTCCAGATAAACTTGTCCAAACCTAACTCGGCATAGCACAAATGTACAATAATGCTTAGTCACCTAAATACGGAACCTACGCACCCAGATTTAATTGTCAAAGCCGCCACACATTCTACAAAATCAGAGTTCTCATCCAGCCTTTTTAGGAGCTCATATTACGTCAGGACTCTGGATATAGTCGATATGTTATAAGAAAATATTATGTTTGTGTTATAAGAACATCTCGCTGTGTTACATGAATATTCTATCAGCATTATTTGTGAAAAATGAAATGTTATTCAAGTATTATGTGATGTTATTCAATTACTTTGTGATGTTATTGAAATATTCCCCCACATTACTTAATTCGGGACTATGTTATTCGACATATTCTTCATGTTATTTCAATTTCCATTATATTATTGAAATAACACAACCCCAAATCAAGTAATGCAGAGAATATTCGAATAACTTCATTTTCCACATATAACGCTGATTGAATATTCCTATAACACATCGAGATATTTCGATAATATAAATTCAAACATAGCTCTACGTTCGAAGTCGTGATGTAATACTTTTTCGCCTTCTAGAGACTCCGATTATCGTACATGAGGCATGGAACAATTATTGTCCATGTGACGACAATTCATTTGCATTGTTTTTATTTGGCTCTTTGCCCAAATGCAGAGTTTCTGTTCTGCACGTCATTTTGATAGGTTTGGACAAGTGCTATCTCTATCTATTTTTGTTCTTTTCTCTCTAAGGATCTGTTTTATATCACGTGTCCTGTCCTTCTGTAGGCCATAAAACATTCGGGACATTTTTATTGTTACATGTATTAATATATCAACCACATAAATATAATTTTTTATATTGTTTATTTTTTGATATTATTAAAGTTCTTACATTTTTTGAATTTTAGAAAATTTCAATAATTGAAAAATCATAATTATAATAGCTTTTGTGATTTAGGGCCCGTTTGGGGAAGTGCGGGGGTGTTTTTGAAAACGCCGCTATACCGTTTGTATCGTGCCTTTTGTCTGTTTATCTGGAAACACGGTTCTATTTTTATACTAAACGCAGACCCCGAGTCGACTCCCGTGGTCAACCTGCAGGCTGCGTTTCATGATAAGTTGCTTATCCTGAAACGCACAAGCTGTCCTAAACACACCCTTACACTTTTATTTTTGTCACGATTAATATATTCATTGGCAACCTTTTTTTTTAATAATGGCATCCATGTAATATAATGATAGTCTGTGTAATTATAAATTTTTTAAATTTAATTTTCAATCTTCATGATTATCATTTTGCATAAATGAAGTATTTATTCATTTTAGTCACCCTCCACTCAACCATCTCAAGAAACTGTATTCTCAGTAGGGATGTAAACGAGCCGAGCTTGAGCGAGCTCAGGCTTGGCTCGTGTTCGGCTCGTTCGAAATAACTCATGTTCGAAATTGGCTCGTGTTTGAAATCGGCTCGATTTAAATATTTGTGTTCGTGTTCGGCTCGAAATTGGCTCGTTAAACTAAAATTGAGAAAAATAGATGTAAAGTGTGGGATTCGAACCTGAATCAAATTTATACAAAAGAAGACACTCACATTGCTACATGAGGTGTTATGATTTAAACTTAGACATAAATATATATAATATAAATAATATATGTAATATATTGTTATATAAAAAGTTATATAAATTTTTTTTCGAGTCATTTCAAGCCGAACACGAGCGAACAAACTGTTGTTC
>NW_018164709.1:202094-214989 GCF_001263595.1 Phalaenopsis equestris | reverse complement strand
AGCAGGAATATTCTCCATCATTATCATAAGTTCAAGTAAGGCTAGACACTTCAAGTGATGAGTTTTACAGATGCTCACCACCCAGTTGGAGGCATCTATCTTGGCAATGCCTCTAACATTCCAAATCAACAACCTAACCATTGTTTATTATTTTACACCTCCTAGTCATATTAGAAGGTGCACCGTTATCTAAATTTGCCAAGATACCGGCTAATGAGGTTCCAGTGAAGTTAAAAATAGCATTTTGATCCATGTAATTTAGCTCCCCATGTGCCTTTACTTTATGGTTTTTTTTCTTTTGTACTTGTCATTCCCCTTCCAGAGCATCCTGGGCTTCTTTTAGAATAGCTTCCATCAATCAAAATTGTGCTTCACCAGGTTCAAACTGTGTAGGTTCAATTCATATGCTTCAGCAGGTTGATGGGCCATCCTTAATTGTTCTACATCCTCCAAAGATTCAATTCCCCTTATATCAACATTTGTTGGATCTGCTTCAAATTCCAATTGTTGGTTGCTACCTAGTAATATTTGGCTATTAACTAAGCTAGGTTGCATGTGTTCATCATCATTCCTTATCCCAACTATATGTTTCAGCTGCCTTCGATCATTCTGTGTATCCTTCCTATGAACATTCCTTTGACTTCCAAGTTCAGGGTAACAACAAAATAATTTTCAAGAAGATGGCCAAATATTATGCATTTTTGACAATACTTATGTTTATATTCCACCTCAACCTTTTGCAAGTACATTCATTTGAGTTTTTAACCACACTTCTTCATGCATTGGTAAAGTGATGCGAGTCTCCACTCTGACTCTTACTACTGAAGTTGTGGGTAGCCAAGTCCTCCTTCATAGTCTTACCAAAAATTGCTCCAAGAGAATATAAGACTTTTTGGTTGAAACAATGTAGTCTCAAGCTAGGAAAGGTTATCCAAATAGGTATAAATAGATGTTCCTAAGATGGATCAAAATCAGAGATCAGCTTCAGAACCTTCATTGAGCATTTTCAATAAACATGGTCTAAAAAATAGTCTTGCATAAGCCTATTCTCTCTCAAGTTTTATGACAATGTGCCTTCCATCTATAGCTCCTACTTTCCACTCCCCAATGAATTTTAGGTTCTCAAAAAACTTTCTAATGTCCACTTTTGGATTGCCATAAATGAATTTTCCCACCAAGGTAAGTTTCAGTGGACCAATCAGCTTCGAGGTATCTCCATTAGTAAGGAATAATATAGGTTTCCCTCCCTTCCTACTAGACTTTTTTAACAGCTCTTCTTCATCATTACCTCCCTCAAAATCAACATGTAAATGTTGAGGAAATAATAAGGTATGAGTGTCTAATGTTGAGTTACCCTTTAAGATCAAACCAAATGACGACAGAACCATAAATACCTTTAAAAAACTCAAAGTTGCAAATAGAACATGTTCAATGTAATAGTAACCTCCACCAAAAAGCTAGAAAAAACCTCTAAAAATAAATGGGAACCAAGAGAAAAAAAAACATATAGTCCCCAAAAGGCAAATAAAATAAGAAATAATGTGAAGAATCAGAGAAAGCCCACGGCTAACCATGTTTGAACCCTAGCAGAGCGGAAATGCAACATAGCCCTCATCCTTATATATATATATATATATATATATATATATATATATATGCAAACACATCAACACATTAATTTGAATATTTAACTAATGTCCAACACCTTATATGGCATAGACTACTCACATTCGTATTATACATCCCGAAGTGACATCAAGAGATTTACAATTTAAAGAACAACTCAAAACATTAAATTACTAGAAAAAAAATTTTTGCTTTACTTTATTGAAGTTAGTTTTTTGTCGGGCAAGTCTATAAGTTATATTAACTAAAGAAAATCTTTTAATGACATAACACTTTTACTAAATAAGTACAAGAATGTCAAATTACAAATACAAAGTGCAAACATGTTTTATCAAATAAGAGTTGTGAATACAATACATGAAATTACAAATAAAAATTCTCTTACATTGTAACTAAAAGCCATCAATTCCAATATGTATAAAGAAGATGAGTATATTACATTTTAAATAACAGTCATAACTGCTCTCAAGAAAATTAAAATAAATACAACTTCATGGCTAACGAGTCTCCACACTACAATCCTTCTGAGAAATGTTAGAAACACAAAAATTTGATCAAAAAAGACATTAGTTGGTATAATTGGCTCCTTACCAAATGTTGTATAACATATTGTCCATAAGTTAAGAACTAATTTGACCTAGTCTTTAATGAGCTCTTACAAAGTATGACATTCATTTTAAAATCTTGTAACTCTTTATTAAACTCACTTTTCATATTTAGATGACTTGTATGATTTATTACCTTCTTATGCATGTCTTTTTTTTCAACCATGTTCCCCACCTCCAAAAAAAAAAAAATCAGCTTAAAAAAAAAGTAGCCAATATGCTTAATGATTAAAGATGAACTTAGTTAGCCTATGTAGGCTAACATCTCCTCTACTAATATTGGAAAGTAGACCACTTTATTCGAATTTAGTGCGTCCATAATTGCAAAAGGCTAGCAATACCATATATATTTAACACATAACCCTAGTGTGGATAAAATGACAAATTATTCATAAAATCTTCTATTGATTTGATTATATTCATTCACATACTTTTTTTATAATTATTTCATATTAATTATTATGTTAATCCATTTGGCAAAAAAAAAAAAACTATGGCTATAAACTTGAAACAAAAAAATATAAAACCAAACAAAAAGAATAAGCTAAATAACAACTTCTTTTTTGTGCAAAAACCATTTCTTATCAATTTGTTAACTTTTTATTTTTAATCCTCTAAAGATTGAAAATAATTTGGCAAATAAATTTTTTTTTCTATAGTAATTTATGTTTGGAACTTTCTTATGGGAGAGGATGTGTAGGATGAAGACC
Organism: Phalaenopsis equestris; assembly: GCF_001263595.1. Classification (NCBI taxonomy): domain Eukaryota; kingdom Viridiplantae; phylum Streptophyta; class Magnoliopsida; order Asparagales; family Orchidaceae; genus Phalaenopsis; species Phalaenopsis equestris. The sequence goes on along the minus strand of NW_018164709.1, from coordinate 212,048 downwards.
AATTTGCTAACCGAGTTCAAAGTAGGCACACAAATTGAATTCTAATAAGAGAATTAGATAAAATTATAGAGGACTCACTAGCCAAATATGCTTAAACTATCATGCAAGCCTAAATAGAGACTCAATAGATACCCCCAAAAGAGCTATAAAAAACATATTAAAAATTTTACAAATAGAGTAAATTTATAAGGAATAATTTAGTCTTGGGACAATTAAAATTGAGTCATTCATACTTCCTTAGTGGGATTGATTGGTTATCTTGCCAACACTTGCAAACGTTTTCTAAACTTTATGACAATCATCCTTATACCTTCTTGTGCATACTAACCAATACATAATTTGAATCAATACATCACCAAATTCTTCAAATATAGTAAAGATATTTTTGTTAGAACTCTCAATCAATATAATGTGGGTAGCTCTACTTAATTTATTTCTTTTTTTACTTCTACAATGTCTTACATATTTCTAAAATCTACAAAAAATAATTTGATCAAACTATTATGTTCTAATATCAGTTCACCACTATTTGTAGAATGATTTGACTATTAAATCCAATTTTTAAAAAGATCTTTCAAGTCAAGACAAAAGAAAGAAATGTTGGTTTTAGTCTTCTTTTATTATATCCCACTAATTACTGCAGAAAATTTCCATTTTAGCGTCGAAAATTTCCAACGCGTCGGGCAGATATCCGACATAAATGAAGATTTGATCAGATTTACGTTAACAAAATTTTGATGTTAAGATGGGCGTCGTTCATTAGATTTATGTTGATATTAGGGTCAGATTTTTCTTTTTCATTGAAATTAGCGTCAATAAAATCCAGAGTTGTGAATTTTCGTGGGCAAATCACTCGACACAATTTTAACATTGAATCTGCATCCACCATGGTCTAGGCAAATTAAGGTCAACCAGGGTGGAAACAAATTAGCGTCAACTTCAGGGTGGACACTAATTTGCATCAAACTACCAACGGTAAGTATCAAGCTGTTAATTGTATTGTTTGCATATGATTTTAGAATGTTAATCCGACACAAACCTATAAGAAAAAAATATATATAGCAAAATGATTACGTTTCCATATACCTGCACATAATAAACACAAATATCATAATATCATGTTTATCTATCATCACAACTGAAAAAGAATATCACCAGCATGTCCAACCAATGATACCAAATTAACTTATGGAAAAATAGATCTAAGTGTTCAATGTTCACAACAAAAATTGAAAGTTCACTTAACATGAAATGAAAATAAAAAATAATCAGCCCCTATGACCAAGGATCATCCACAAAAATATAATAAAAATCATATTCCTACTCCTCGTCCTTGTTGACAGCACTCATATACCACTTGCCCCGGTGATCCAAACTCTCCGTCAAGCATGCTAGATCATCTTCAACCGTCTGTTGGCTTTCATGCATCTTTCGAAGATCTTCATTCATCAAATTGACATGTCTGGCAAGCTCCTCATGTTGATCCTGTAACGAACTAGAGCCACCCATTGTTGCACAAGAGTGCTCAGCCTCAAATGTTATGCCCTTTGCGCCCAGGTCGTACACCATCCCCTTCTTCTTCTCTTCCTACTGTGTCCATAGCTCAAAATCGGATTGAGCAGTGGTAGATTGGCTACCACTACTTCTAGCATACGGTGAGTTTTGGCTAGCTATCTCCTTCTATCTCTCCTCGAGTTACTTGCATTACTTTTGCATAACAAAATTCAAACATTAATTGTCATTCTAAATATTAAAATCCACAAAAAAAATTAAATTTTTTAACTTACATTGACTCTTCAAGTGTGGTCGTAGATCCACTTCTATGTGCCTGGGCATCGATGTGTGAGGACTTGCAACTCTACAGTGGATGGCTCTTGGTCAAGCTGTTTGGCTTGTATACATAATCAGATAAATATAAAAATCACATAATCACATAAATTGTTAAGCTTCTGAATTTTGAGATAATCTTACTTGTCTCCGGTAGTGCTCTGTGTGGGGCATCAAACCTCTAATGTGGAGTGTGACCCCTCTGGCTCTCTCCGTCGTCTAATTTTCCTAATTTTTTTACCTTTTTTCTTTGGTATTCCAAAGAGGCCAAGGCTCTGTTCAACTCAACCTAGACATCCTCACACACCCACATGGGCCTCCCACCTTCTTCATGTTGTGGTCACATATCCCAAAGTTGATGTCTTCCACAAACTTCAAAAATATGTCGGATCTGGTGTCTGTGTTCTCATGTTCCTTAGACTAATATAATGACCTCTGCAAATTAAAAATTATGTAAGTTTGATTAATATAAATAAAGTATGAATTAACATGTTATTTCAAAATAAAATATCATACCTTAAACTCCCAAAACTACATGTCTCGAGTTGCAATCAGATTCTATTTTTAAGAGAGAAAGGCTGATCATAACGGCTCTGGATTATCTCCGTGATGTGCATCATGAGTGGCTTGGAGAGAAAGAACATGAAATTTAAATATTAATTATAATGCAAATCAAGATGAAAATTGAACTTACTCTAATGTAAAAAAAAAATGACTTATGAGTCTCCCTCTGGCACAATATATACTTTGTCGGAGGATTCAACTATCTGAGGTCCAGGAGTCTTGGGTTTCAGCTCATCAGAGGAGGAATGTGGATGGAAAATTGATGAACGTGATGGAGGTGAAGCCCTCTAGGGAGCAAGTGCAAGCAGAGGGGCACAGAAGGAGTGATGGAAGTGGCTGTAGGAGTGTCGAACCTCTTAGTGTGAGTGAGAGCCTTTTTCAGCCTCCGGTATGTATTCTTCAAAGTCTCCTAAACATGTGGTCTCTCCTTGAAAATATACATTTGCATTACTAAATCAAAAGAGTACAAAAAATATGCAAGTATGCATCTATAATGCACAAAAGTGAGCTATGACATCTACAAGTATGGTAGAAAAGTCCCTATCATTATCTAAATGCAACAAAACTAAAGAACCACTAAGGGCATGCCTAGCACAAAAATGGGCAGCCCTATCACAATCTCTTGTGATATGAACAAAAAAAAACTTTCTTAAAAGATAAAAGAAAAGCAAAGTCATGATAAACTTGTTGTTGAAACGCCAAAATCTTTTTTCATAGAGGAACTTATCATTTGCATAACATTGAGATTGTTGCCTTCCACAATAATGCAGTAATGCCTTTAAGTTCGAACATCCATGATTGGCAAAGTTGTTGAAGAGATAAAATGGCTTTGATCTCCACCTGTAAGCTATCCCAATGAACAAGCTATTGTCTCATTGAAGTAATCCATATTCCATATTCATCTCAGATGATTGCTCCAATACTCGCAAGTCTCAATGGTAAAAGAGCCTCATCGACAGTCATTTTTAGCCACCCGGGAGGGGGAATGGGGGAAGCTAACGCCTGCCAGTTGAAATAGGAAAAGAAATTATTTGAATTAGCAAACATAATTAGTATGTAATATAAGACAAAAAAGTAAAAGCAGACAAATGCAGAATGCCAACATGAAACATGTCATGACAACATATAAAATTAGCAAAAGTAGGAAAACTGTAGTGTAAGAAGCAAAAATAGAAGCAAGAAGGTGCAAAAACTAATCATTTAAGTATGAAAAAATTTTTTAGTCTATTTTATTATATGAGTAAGGTGATGAAGAACATAAAATTTATTCGTCAATCTCATCATCATTTTCATCCATATCTAGTGGGACCTCTTCATGAAGCCTTGTGGTGTCCTTTAGGGGTAACACATCATCGATTGAACTAAGCTGAATACAAAAATCTGACATAACTGGCCCTTGGTAAATTGGTTCGATAATATTTTACATCTCAATAACTATTCTTGATTTATTCTTCAATGTATAGCCCAATCAAGTTTATCTATTGCTCAAACATGATATCAAAGATAATAAACCTGACTAGCCTGACATGCCAGAATAAATGGGTCATACTTTACATATTTTTTTATTCGTTTTAACTTCAGTATTATCATACGGGCTAAGTGTTTGTGTTCCTCGATTAGGAACAATATCAAATTACTCACAATTGAACATGTAGGCATTGCGTTCAACATAACTCGGATATTGCAACTGAATTACTAAATTAAGTATGTTGTAATATGTGATCTCATTATTGTATGTGTTTCCTCTAACACAAACACTAAAATTATAAGCTTGTTTTCCGTCACACCAAGAGCTCGTGAGAAATCTATAACCATTCACATCAAATATTTATCATGTCTTGACACTGTGATTAGTCCCCAAAGAAAAATCTAATAAGCCATAGTTTGTGATTTTGTTGTTTGTATTATGAACCTAGAAGTTCCAAAGCATAATTAGTTTTACTTCGTAAGTTGCAATTACATGACATACCAGTGAATTGAAAAGTTAATTCAATGTATTTATAATTTATACCATTTTGGAAATTCTTCCTCCATCTTCTTGCTTACAAGAGAGTCATCCCCTATGTTCAAGCTCTCGGTAAATAACATGTGGAAATTATTGTTATTTGTATGTTTGGAGTTAATTGGTATAGCATTCTAGATAATAACTGAGAAAATTTTTTATTAAATTTAATCTTATTGTAGAAATGGTTGCATTTCATCGCAGTTCAGTATAACATACAATATAGCTGCTCGAAGCTCTCTGTAGTTGACGTAGCATGTACGATGCCTACCTCATGATTCATCTGATATCTATAATAAAAATAATTCTACTATGAAGGCATGTCACCAACAGTTTCAACCATATGATGCCCTTGATCAAAGTAATAAGAACAAAAATTATTGTCTTCTGTAGTACGTATGCCTAGCATATCTATCCCTCCAAACATGTTTTAATTAACATTCTTTTTTATTTTAATTAGAAATCTGCACAATTGAGTCATTTTAGAAAAAAAAAAATGATAGCAATTGACTCTAAAATAAAAGACATACCTCTCAAATGGATACATCCACTTATATTGCACTACACTCTTCAATATAGCCCCATACCATAGCTGTCTGTGTAGATGTTCCATGAAGTCAAAAAAAATAGGAGGAAATATCTGTTTGAGCTTGCATAACAATAATGGAATACTCGTATCAAGACTTCTCAAAGAATCAACCAAGAATTTTTCTTCCATGCTTCAAAGTGAATACTTTGAACATGTGCATGCAGCATGGATATGTCAATTACCCTGTTGTTCTCCAACCAAATAGCATCCCATAACCCGGAAAATCACTGATCATCCATATAAGAGTATCTTTAAAGTGAAAGTTCTTTTCATAGTAATATCATAAACCAACATACTTATTTCTCATAATATCTATAGCTCATTTATAAGAGGTTGCAGTTATATCTCAACTTTACCCTTTGGGCTGTGTTGATCTAGTATGATCAATGTTAGGCATAAGAATGAAACATAAATTCACATATCAAGGGTAAATGATATGGCGTGATAATAACCGACCAACATGAATAGTGTGTTGCGGCATAACTATAAGGTGTGAACCTATCTAAGCATAAATCGATTCTAACATTATGTGGTTCTGCTCAAAAGTCGGGATAATTACAATTGAAGTTTTTTCAGGCTTCATCAGCTAAAGAATGAGTCATTGTATTAGCATCAATAGATCTGGTACAATGTCATGTCGTGCAAGGAGCTATACACATGGAAGCAAACAATCGCTGAAGTCTTGGAATGAGAGGAAAGTAAAAGAGACGTTTGTAAGAAATACTTTTTTTTTAACTCGTCCCCATTGATTTGAACATATCAGCACTGCAAAATTAGCATTTTGTCTCCAATACATCTTCCTTATAATATAACATGGAGTCGTTAACGAATCAATCTATCCTTTCAGATAGTAACCATAACTTTGACACTAACTTCTTTACCTATACAAATCTTCTGGAACTAACTTATCTATAGTGTTCGTCTCCTTTAATAATGTTACTACTTGGTTGAAGCATTTCCTTGGTATATTAAAATCAGATTTGATACTCAACATTCTCAAGGTGACCTGTAACTCTATATGTGAAATGCATAATTCCCGCAAAGGTTGTTGTGTGCCATTTAATAATTCATAGAGTTATTGTGCTTCACTGTTAGGTTCTTAATCATCATCAGTCACACTCCTAACAAAATGAACCCTAATGGCATCAACCATCATTTTCTCATACATTCCAGAATCATTAACAGCTGCAAGGGAATAACTTGATGAGACTCTAGCATGATCGTACCGAACATTTGGTTCAAATTCTCCATGTGAAGTTCATTACTAAAAATCGAGTTTAAATCCTCTATGGTATAGATTCCAACTTCACTTTGTAAGGCGTCAGATACACATGATTCTTGTGTTTCGCATGGGGGCATCGAAACTTTCCTTTCGAAAGGTCAATGAGTAGTTGTGATGCCACCTACACGAACTCTTTAACACCAGTTAAATCTCGTCAGTTAGTCATTTTCTTCCCGGATATAATTTGTTATAAATCTATGATCTCACGTTTCAAACATTCATATGTAGCATAGATGTAGATCTACAAATCAGTACCATTATAAATTCGTTATATAGACAATACAAATCTCATATATTACATACATACAAATTTAGTCAGGTCGGCTACATGAATCTTTTTTTTTTTTCATTGTGTCGAATTGAGTGCCATATTTTTCATCTAATTATAACAAATTACAATCATTTTCTATACAACGAGCCTTGGTCTTTTTCGGTCTACCTCTACCTTTCGTAACAGAAATCATATATATCTGTAACATCTAATTTACTTAAGTGTGTATATGTGTATGTATTTGCTTGACATAAACTTAAGTCAAATAACATAAGAAACCATTCCTATTTATGATGCATAAGCTACAAAACACCTTTAGTAAATCAAATTATTTTTCAATATTTCCCATTTTGACATGGTCAAGGCACCAATTAAAAAGAACTTCTCCATCATAGTGCACACATAAAAAAATATTGACAAAAAAAATTCATATTTAGCATAGACATAGCAAAACATAATTATTGAACTATATATATATATATATATATATATATATATATAGTTACATATATCCCATTTTATGCATTTTATATCAAACACCTAGACTTCAAACTTTGAATATTCAGAAAAAAAAAAATGATTATTCACATAATAACAACATCAAACATTTGCAACCTAACATCTAAACATGAAATGTATATAAAACGGAAACTTAATAACCCCAAATTTCAAGAGGGGGGGCTCGAGAAAAAAAACATTATTAAAAGCTTAGAGAGTTCACCTTGCCCGAGATGCGGGTTGGCCAATGGAAATGTTGTCGAAGTTGCTCGAAGTGGCCGGAGTCGCTGGATTTGCCGAATTCGCATGAGAGTCGCCGGTTTCACCGCCCACCATGAGACAAAGCAATTTCGAGTGAAATGAGCATGGGTCAAGAGGGAAGCCTTTTTAGAGCATTTGCGTCTAGCTTAGCTTCAAAAATTTATAACGTTATTAAGTAAATTATAGCGTCTAACAAATCTGATGCTAAACAAAAAAAAAATTCTTTGTGACTTTGTTTCCTATATTTGGCTGCACTCGATGGTAATAGGGTGTAAATTCGATGCAAATTTTTCGTTGAAAAAATATCCAACAAAACTTCTGACGCTAATTAATAGTTTTGTTGTACCATAATGTCCTCCACTTCTTACCATCTACTTAAACTCATAATGTAACATTCATACTAACTTCAGTTTCTTAATGTGAACATCTAAATTAGCATAATCTATCTTAAGCTAAACTAGTCCTAACATTCTCTCCACCAAAAACCATAAACCCTTTATGTTTTAACCACATTTTTTTGTCACATCTTAAGATATACTTAGATAAATTTGAATTACCATTTTTAACCATTATTCCCATAGAAACATACCTACTAACATCAAAATTATCTTATAATGACTCAAAATCAACATTTGAAATTAGTTGTTACATTATCCTTTATTATATATTTGGTTATCAGCCACTGAATAATAATTTATATATCATAAGAGATGAATGGATCTTGCACTAAGATCAAACCAATTAGTTCTGTGTAGGAAAATTCATATTGGTAGAGTGAGAGTATCTTGTCTTTGCAATTAACAAATATTCACCCATGCACATGCACTTAAAATAAATTTACAATAATACTACACATTTTGCATTATTTTTTTTTTAAAAAGAAATAAAAATTATAAGGCCAAATATAATTTAACCAAGGAAATACATGTCCCCAAGTAGAGAAAAAATTGCGTACGTAAGACGTTTGCAGAGCTGCGTACATCGGAGGTTATTCAGAGGGTATTGAGGGGTTATAGGTGGGTTACAGAGATGTTACAGAGGTTATAACCCTCCAATACCCTCTGAATAACCTCCGATGTACGCAGCTTTGCAAACGTCTTACGTACGCAAATTTTTGTCCCCCAAGTATGCTCATTTTGCTATCTAATTTTAAGAGCTTTGTATTGTGCACCACCATTTTCCTATCAAAAACTAATGTTTCTTATCTTTAAAATTTGGTATCCAAATGAAAATTGGTTTGATTTAGATACTAATGCCAGACTAAATTCTTATTATGAATTAATACTAGGTTTTCTATTACTAATGTAAATATGATTATATGAGTTAATTTCATACCATTTAAAACATTGTTAGTTCATCTTGTAGTCTGAACTGCCATTGGAAAGGCACCAAACACAAAATGCTTCATCAAAATACTTGAATAATTCAAAAGTTGTTGCATTTAATATGCTGATTTGTGATGGAAGGCTAAAATTTGAGGGCTTTAAAATCTTTTCTGGGTATAAAGGCTCTCATATTGACATATTAAAAAGAAATATTCTTTCTGCACTTTATCTGGGGAGAAATAGAAGAAATTTGTTTCTATTTTCTCCCTGCAACATAGATAGCAATTGTTCCCTTGCTCTTGTTACCAAGTGAATTGCACCAAAATCTGTGTCATAAGAATGCTGATGATGAGCTGAAGCTTTACTTCTTACCAAGCTTGTCAAAATGGTGGTTGGCATTTTTAAGTTTACATAATTGGCCTCATATTACTTTGGTTAATGCCAGGGTTGTCAAAACGGCTCGTTGTTCGTGAATAGCTCGTGTTCGTCCTGCTCGTTCGCTAAGTTAAAGAGCCGAACAAGAATAAAGATTTGTTTCTTCGTGTTTGGCTTGTTTTTCAAAATATAACTTATCCAATATATATATATATATATATATATTGTTGAGTAGTCTTTATAAAAAAAATTAATTGACTACAACACTATAAGGATTTATAATAAGTTAAAAATATTAATTAACAAAATAGAATAAAAATTATTAAACTAGATTCAAATGATGTTGATGTTTTAATATAAACAATATTTTTTAAATCATGTCCCAACCCTTAACATCTTATGGCTACGTGATTAGTGTTGTCAAAACGACTCTTTTTCGTGAACAACTCGTGTTTAGCTCGCTAAACAAATAAGCCGAACACGAACACACTGTTTGGGCTTGAAATATAAACGAGCCGAACACAAGCGAGCCAGCCTCGTGTTACACCCCTAGTTAATGCTTTGTGTCATTGGGCAAATATGAGATTTAGGTGTTTTACATGATGATGTTCAATCACGCAGTGTTGCTCAATTCCTCTTTATAGTTGTGTTGCCACAATTATCATATATCGATGTCTATTTACAATAAGTCTACCGATGATTCGATAAACAAAGCAGAGCTAAACTTCCAAAACTACAGATACCTGTATTGTAGTCAAAATGGTGGTTGGCATTTTTAAGTTTACATGATTGGCCTCATATTACTTTGATTAATGCTAGGGTTGTAAAAACGATTCATTGTTCATGAACAGTTCGTGTTTGGCTCGTTCGCTAAGTTAAAGAGTTGAAAACGAACAAAGATTTGTTCATTCATGTTCGGCTCGCTTTTTGGCTCAAAATACTACTTATCAATTGTGTGTA
>NW_018164709.1:191322-202084 GCF_001263595.1 Phalaenopsis equestris | reverse complement strand
TATATATATTGATGAGTAAAAATTAAAGATTCATTTTCTTAAAAAATTTAATTGACTACAAGGCTATAAAGATTTATAATTAGTTAAAAGTATTAATTAAGAAAATATAATAAAAATTATTAAATTAGATTCAAATGATGTTTTGATATAAATAATAATTTTTAAATCAGGCCCCAACCCTTAACAGTTTATGGCTAGGTGATTTGTATTGTCAAAACGACTCTATGTTCGTGAACAGCTCGTGTTCGGCTCGCTAAACAAACAAATCAAACACGAACACATTTTTTGAGCTCGAAATATAAATGAGCCGAACAAGAGCGAGCCTCGTTTACAGGCTCAGCACGTGTTCGGCTCGTTTACACCCCTAGTTAATGCTTTGTTTCATTGGGCAAATATGAGATTTTAGGTGCTTTACATCATGATGTTCAATTACACAGTGTTGCTCAATTCCTCTTTATAGTTGTGTTGCCACAATTATCATCACAATTATCATATATCGATGTTATCGATGTATATTTACATCATGATTCGATAAACAAAGCAGAGCTAAACTTCCAAACCTACAGATACCTGTATTGTAGACCGCAATTATAAAATAACAAAATAAGCCAAGTCTTACAACTGGTACATTCAAATGATACATAACCAAACCAATCACACCGAATTATTAACAAGCAAATGAACTAAAATACAAACAAGTAATAAACTAAAAACCCAATCACTCAATTCCAAAACACCAACAGAAAATCATGGAGTAGTTGCAGAAGGAGGTGGAGTGAGGAAGGGAATGGAGGGAAATTTAGGAATCTTAGGAATGAAAGGACTAATTATAGGATTAAGAGAAGGCAAAGGAGGGAAGCTGAACTTTGGGATTCCAGTACTTACTGGAATGGCTGGCAATGGAGGCAGGGTAGCAGGGATCTTAGGAATTGCTGGAATGCCCGGAATTTTTGGCTTTGGTTGGCTTGGAATTGGTGGGATTGCCGGAGCAATAGATGCTGCCGGCGTGACGAGGAGCTCGCGGGCAGTGACACATTTGTCAAAGCTCATAATGATGGCCAATGCTGCTAGGAAGATAACTGATGTGGATGCCATGGTTTGAAGGGAAGGGAGGATTGGAATGCAGTTTGGATGGATTGGTTAGAGGGAATGATTTGGTAGTTTTTATAATGCTGAAGATGGGGAGGGAATGGAGATTAGAAAGAATGTAAAATTAGTTTGCTTTTCGTGTATGTTTCACGCTAGTTGTTGGGAAGTTGATGGAAAATGTGTGCTCTTCATTCTTGTTGTTTCCTCTTTTCTGTTTTAGTCTTATTTAGTTGAGAATATTTAGGAAGAGAATGTATTGCTGCCATGTACACAATAAGGATCGAATGAAGATATATGTTGCATCAGGAGGACAGTTGAAGAGAAGTTCACATGAAATTTGAGCTGAACTAATCAAATAGAGTAATGATAGAGTCAAAATAAACATCATAACAACAGAGCAATCAAAGAAATATTTAGATTTAGATTGAGACTTAGGTGAGCAAGATGTCAAACTGTTCAATCATGATTTAAGATACCTTCATACTTATTCAATTTTATTTTGGTACAACAATGGCTAGTTTTAGGGCATGTTGGGGACGATGAAGGAGCACCGTTGGATCCCTGATATTTGAAATGAATGCTCGTGATCTAGCTGGAGGGGGAAATCTTGCGGAGCAGGGCAGCCGAACGCGTGCCATCTCACCTCCTGCGTGGAAAGCGGAGTGAACTGGGAGACGTCGCATGGAACTTTGATGACTCTGATTATACAGTTAGCGTCGCGTGTTTAAATAATAAATTTGAATTATCCGAGCTAATTAAATATAGAAAATTCAAATAAACTTTAAAAAATGGTATCCTTATAAAAAAAATCACAAAAATAAATAAAAATATCATTAAACTCAGCAAACAGAAGAGAAATAATAAAAATAAAAAAATTAATTAACTTATATTTTTTTGAATTAATTAAATACTTTATAGGGTATTTTAATTATTAAAAATTAAATATATGACTAAAAATTATAAAAATTTGATGGATTATTCTCACTATCCCCAGAAATTTCTATTGATTTTTCTAAGGACAGCCTAACACTATAAACTCTAATTTTCTATCAAAATTATAATTTTTTTGAGAAATAATAATAATAAATAAATTGATCAAAAAATTATGAACATAAATGGAAATTAATAGGGAAAATTAATACATTAATTTTTCATAATTAATTGACCATTTTCAAACTCTGAATTTAAGAAAACAATTTTACTTATGATGGGCAAATTTGTAATTTGCTAATTTTGTATGATTATCCCTTTTGTTTCCTGAAATTCAATTAAAACAGAATATTTGACTTAGCAATCCTAATTTTAGGACCTAATTGAGTCACTAAACATGAAAAAAATTACTTAATTTCATAATTACTCTTTATTATTAAATTATCAACATTCAAACTTGAGATAAACAACATCAATTCCTTGAATTCTTCTTAAAAAAAGTTTGAATTCTTCTTAAAGATGTCACTGAGTTGCTCATTATCTTTCACATGTCCTTCCTTTTTCTTCCCTTATATTCCGATAATAAATTTTCAATTTTGAAGCATTCACATTTAGAAATCTAATGTCCAATCGTGAAAACCTAAACTTAGAAATTTCTTGATGACAAAATCACAACTTTAATGGGGAGTTTTATAATGTAACTTCGGTTGCTTAAGATGTAATTAACTATATGGGTTTGCCTTTATATGAAGTTGAAGGACCCATATTTAATCTAAACCCTATCTAATCCTCATATTGGATAGAGGAAACATTTATCGGTTTAATCATAGACCAAAGCAAATATCCAACATTTCTTAATTTAATTAATCGAACCAATCGTGAAGTCGTACTTTTATCTTTCGGGATGGTCTGCCGCTTCTAATGATTCGTTTGATTATTTAAATAACCAAATCTTTAAACCTTCTTGACATTCAAAGCACTATGTCAAAAAACCAAACTGACACTTTTTTAAACAATTTTATTATAGGTCTTCCAAAAACTAAAGGAGAGCCGAACCCAGCAATCAGGCGGTCTTACGATCCCAGGACATGATTCGTCTTTGTACGAGCTATAGAGGGAGGTTGATAGATGCAAGAAGAAGGTTGTCGGGTCATTAGATTGGGGCCTTAAGCACGATCTATGACACTTGTCCCTCCTCTAACGCATTAGGGCATCCACTTCTACTACCTACGAGGACGAGGTTTGTAAAAAGGTTGTCGCATTCACCATAGATATTGAGACCATAATTTGTGTCCAACTCACCAAGATGAGGTCAAAGATTGAGACTAAAATGAAATCAAAATTTGATGCATTCTGGCATCTAGCATAACAAAGAGGAAAGCAGCCAATTGGTGATGATTTTTTAGGAAAAAGATGTTGAGAAGACTGAGGAAGATTGGGAGAAATTCTTATTTCTATCTGTTTAGCAGCCATTGGTAGGAAAAAGATGTTGAGAAGACTGCGGAAGATTGGGAGAAATTCTTATTTCTATCTGTTTAGTTTAAACAATTAGTGTGAACATCTTTTTTCTTATATGAATATTTTTATTTATTGGTTTAATGTATTTCATTTTTTATCTTTAATTGATTTTTACGTTATTTATTATTTTTTTAGTTTAATAACTGCTTGGCTTTGTAAATTACAATGTATGTTTTAGCATTGGATTTGTTTGTGTTACGATTGCAGGTGTAGAAATTGTAATGATAAAGAAAGTTATTTTTCTAAAAATTTCTGATGACTTTCCTACGACATTATGATAGTTTTGAGCTCATGTATCATGATATTCGATGACTATCTTATGTAGGTTAAACTATTGATGGAAAACTGATGGTTGTTTGATGGACTATCAATTAAGTGAGAGCCGTTTTGATGGCCTATAAAACTACTACCAGATAATAATTCTCCTTTTAAACTCCAAGTTACCGATAGTTTGATTTGTCGGTCATTTCTGACGGCATACCTGTGGTCTCAAAAAGCACCTCCGAGTCTTGTCGAGAGGTTAATGAGGAGCGTGTTAAATTCTAGGTCAAATTTTCAGATGGCAAATGAGATAGTTGATAAGACACAGCCTAGAGATTTCATCATTATTTTATAATGACTTTTTGATATGGGGTTCGAGGTCTCTAATAGGCGCAAGCTCCTATGGTTAATTATCCCTCACGATAATGAGAGAGCACTTTAGATTAAGTCTAGTCATTAAGCGTTAAGTATTCAAACTTAACATATAGCAGCAACAAATTGAGAATTTAAAATTATAAGTTACCATCACTGTCGTGAACTTAAAACTGATGGTGGGGGAAATGGCGACGAACCCTATCAAGATCTCATGGTCTTGTCATCTCGGGTTGTCATGGGCCTTGGTCTACTTGCTCAGTGGAGGTAGTTGACCCAATCTGACAAAAGTATCCTTGTTAGTAGCTATGGGTTACTTCGTCCAAGGAGACCTTGTAGATCTGGGGTTAATGCTTGTTTAAGGGGACTAATATAAGTTGACCTTAACATACAGAGGCTTTCTGCCCCTTCAAAGATACCCTATGATTCAATAATCAGAAGGCCAAACTGTCATTAGGGGATATACGGGCTGTCGTAACCGTAATATAATGGTATCTTTTGGCGACGTCAGAGGGCTCTGGTCCTAACTGCTTCTTTGTGGTGTCATTTGGCGGCAAAACCACGTAGATAGAGGACTCGGATCACATCCTTACTGACAGGAGATTTTTTTGAGTTTGAATTTTGTAGTACTTGATATGATATTGGTTCTTTATGAGCTTGAGTCAACAATAGATTTATCGACCTCGAAAAACAGTTGCAAAGGGTGGATGGATTTTGCTTAAGTTTTTTTAGTCGTAGAATTTTCATTCAAATGTTATTTTTTTATGATTTAAAATATTTTAATTTTATACGTAGAATTTTCATTCGAATGTTATTTTTTTATGATTTAAAATATTTTACTTTTATAAGAGAACCCCTCCGATGGAAATTTATGATCAACACGACCATTATTGGGGAATGATCTTTTCAAACCTTGTTGACTTTGTCCTACTTACAGAAGATTAGGTTTTATGGTTTATCTTTTTTGAAATATTTAAATGACTTTACGACTTAATCTTGGAAATATACACCTCCGGTTGAAATTCACAATCTTCCATTAATGTAGCAAGGCTCTCCCAACAAAACAAGCTTATAATCTTCAACAAAATCGAAGTGAAAGTGGAAAAATTTTCAAGGGACAAAAAATCAAAGGTGCCTTTAAGTTTTTAAATCCTTTTAGTATACTAAATAATACTACCAAAGAAAGGACATTTTCCCAAGACATAGCATACCAAAGAGAGGCTTCGACTCTTAGATCCTTCTTCTACTTTAAGATCTATGAAACAAACTTTATCGTCCACAAAAGGAACATAGAAGAGATTAAAGTTTGAAGAACCGGGAGATTCGAAAAAATCAATCGTTACCAATTAAAGGAAGGACTAGACCCAAGTAAAGAGTACGAAGAAGAAGCAGACGGAAAAGCGGGAAAAGCAGAAAGAACCATCAAAGGCAAAAAGGCAAAAGCCCTAAGGGCAATCAATAACCTTAGACAAAAAACATAAGGGAAAGAAAATTGATGTATTCTGATAGCAATGCTTTTGGAATTCGCTTGAATAGAGCGGGTTTCAAATTCAAGGAAAAAGAACATCATGAATGTATTCAGAATAACACATTGAAGTATTTCATTTTGAAGTGGAAGAAGTACATATGGGAGCATGTTTGTTACCCATAATTTTGTGGAAGAGACATTTGCATACATTCCACTCATGTACTACCATATCTAACACAAAATTTGGTTTTTATAATTATATCACTTAAATCTTTCATATCAGAACAAAAATATCATTAACTTCTAAAGCACGAAATATAATTTTTCATACATAGGTAAGGTTAAATACATGGGAATTGGGAGGTATGCATGTAAATCTTCCTTTAAGCCTACTGCTAATTGTTCCCATCAGCTTCAGTTCTTACCACCCACTGCAGTTCCCCATTCAACAAAAAAGCCCTTCTCCAAAATAACTGAACATCTAACCTCGTAATACATATTTTTTATTACCAGGTTTGTGTTCTTGAGCCTATTATATTACTTGATTAATTTTTAATAAACTAGACATATTTCCTCATACAGCCTCCACCTATATCAATCCTCATAACCAAAATAACTAAACATCTAACCTGGTAATAAATACTTTTCATTACCAGGTTTGTGTTCATGAGTCTATTATATTACTTGATTAATTTTTAATAAACTAGACATATTTCCTCATACAGCCTCCACCTATATCAATCCTCATATACCACTGACATTCTTAACTCCTTCAATATGCTAAACGCCAAACCGGTCATCAATCCTTGCTCACCCAAACAACCTACACATCCACCTGATCTCACCCCCTCACCGAACCCAACCATATACCACCAAATTATGGGCTCATTCCAACACCTGACACTCAACCTCACTTATCAGCATATGGAGCACCCCACGAACCACCACTTCAATCAACTTAAGAGGATCCTCCCGCTACATCAATGGTTCTAAATCAGTTGGTCTCACCATGACACTCAACCTCACTTCTCAGCATATGTAGCACCCCAATAACCACCACTTCAATCAACTTAAGAGGATCCTCCGGCTACATCAATGGTTCTAAATCAGTTGGTCTCACCATCTACCACTCCATCCTCAACATCATCGCCTATTCGAACTCCGATTGGGTAGAAGACCCAATTAACCTTAAAATTACTTCTGGATGTTGTGTCTTTCTTGGCAAACACCCATTTCCTGGTCCCCTAAGAAACAATCTACCATTGTTCGATCATCCACCGAGGCCGAATACCATGCTCTTGCATCTGCAGCTGCAAAAATCATCTGGCTCCGACTTCTAATGGCAAACTTCAATGTTGTTCATTAACACCCGACCATCCTCTACAGTGAAGACATCTTCCCTATTGCCCTCGCCAACAACCCAACCAAATACATAGAGGTTGATTGTCACTTCATCCGCAACGGCGTCCAACATAATCACCTCAGTGTTCATCACATTACCACTCAAGATCAGCTCGCTGATACATTCACAAAGGCTCTCTCCAACTCACAATTTCAGCAACTCAACTTCAAGCTGACACTTCCAGCAAAAACCATCAAATTGAGGGGGGATGCAACAACCTCAAGTCCATTACGTCCATAGTACACCAATAACTCCACCGAAATCCATGCCGAGGATGATCAGCACCGTTCATCATTAACAGTCTACATCTCACCACTCATTCTATAACCAACCTATATACACATGTTTGTATAAATTCTATCCACTATACAAAAGAGTGTTTTACAGAAAATGGATTGATGAAAAAGTTGTTTCCTCCTTTCTTGTCATCTTCTTCTCCAATCTAAAATAATATACAAAACCAAATGCAAATACTTCTTTGATTACGTTCATTTTGATTTGATCACTATTGTATTCCATTAGTCCTACACATTTTATTTGAATTTTTCTTCGACCGCCCTCTTGCCTTCTGTTCGAACATACATTCTGATTCGATCGTTGTTGGGGCGCATTTACATACATAACACCCAATTCTTATGAATTTACCTATGTCACACCCAGACTTTCATATTTGCAAGCACCATATGAAAAATAACACTCATTATCACCTTTTAATAGTCAAATTCATCTTTTCAACCATAGATAAAGTGTTATACGTGTAAAAATGAAACTTTAGGTGTGAGATACATACATCCATAAGAATCATGCTGCCTATGTAATACAAACAAGTGTGTCACATTAATGTTATCTCATGTTGCCAACTTTACTTTTTTACTGTGAATATGTTATGAATATTGATTGATATGCACTCACGATGAAATAAACTCCAATGTTTATAATTCATGTCTGTATGATTTGGCAGGCATATTCACCCAGTACGAATGATATTATCCCTCAGTAACATAATTAAGATCATTTGCTGTTGTAATACTCTTAGCAATCTTCATATTCTATCCTAAACTAAACCCAAAAATTAAATGTTCATAGATGTAATATATACTCTTCCTAAATATTCTCAACTAAATAAGACTAAAACAGAGAAGAGAAAACAGCGAGAATGAATAACAGCCATTTTCCATGAACTTCTCAACAACTAACGTGAAACATACACGAAAAGCATACTAATTTTACATTCTTTCTAATCTCCATTCCCTCCCCATTTTCAGCATTATAAAAACTACCAAATCAGTCCCTCTAACCAATCCATCAAAAGTTCATTCCAATCCTCCCTTCCCTTTAAACCATGGCATCCACATCAGTTATCTTCTTAGCAGCATTGGCCATCATTATGAGCTTTGACAAATGTGTCACTGCCCGCGAGCTCCTCGACACGCCGGCAGCATCTACAGCTCCGGCAATCCCACCAATTCCAAGCCATCCAAAGCCAAAAATTCCGGCCATTCCAGCAATTCCTAAGATCCCTGCTACCCTGCCTCCATTGCCAGCTATTCCAGCAAATACTGGAATCCCAAAGTTTAGCTTCCCTCCTCTGCCTTCTCTTAATCCTATAATTAGTCCTTTTATTCCTAAGATTCCTAAATTTCCCTCCATTCCTTTCCTCACTCCACCTCCTTCTGCAACTACTCCATGATTTTCTGTTGGTGTTTTGGAATTGAGTGATTGGGTTTTTAGTGTATTACTTGTTTGTATTTGAGTTCATTTGTTTGTTAATAATTTGGTGTGATTGATTTGGTTATGTATCATTTGAATGTACCAGTTGTAAAATTTGGCTTTTTTCTTTTCTTTATAATGGGGTCTACAATAAAGATATTGTATGTTTAGAAATTTATTAATTTGTTTGATTCATTCGATCTCCGCTTGACTCATGGAATCATCAAAAGACTTGTTTTAAATAAAAAAGTAATGTTAGGAATGGCTCATATATATGATAAGGGACAGATGCTGGAGCACAGAAACAAAATGAAACCCCCAATGGATTGCAACAATTGTCTGTAGGTGCGATATCCGAACCCAATATTTTCTCCTCTAGCACACCTAGCTCTAACAGCTTCTCCTGGCACAAAGGCATTTATTTTGGAGAAAGTTTGACCCTCCCTTGATTCAAAATAATAACTTTAAAGTGAAATTTTGCACTAATGCTATTGAATTCATATTTCTTTATATTAAAACCTCTTTAATTATGCATTTATTTGTATAACATTCTAATGCCTTAAAAATAATAAGGCATAAGAAAGAACAAATATACTTCATTTTTTTATATAAGTTAAAATAGCAGTCTTTTGATTCAAAACCTCTATATTTCTTGAATTCATATTTCTTTATAATAAAATAGCAGTCTTTTGATATAAAGGCTAAAATATAATTATTTTTAATAAATAACAAATCATAATTCTTGCATTAATTTTACAGAAGTAGCTAATCTTGATGATGAAGAAGATGCAAGCATCTAAATTGAACAGTGTCGCAAAGGTGAATCACTTTTGCATGAAAAAAATTAAAAAATCTTAAGTTCTAGTGATGACAAAGATAATTGTGGGAACACAGCTATCTAAGGGAACTGACCAACACTGTTTAACTAAATGTTATTATGTAAGACACTTAATTCTCATTCTTTACCCAACAACACAAAGCATGAAAGGAAGGAAAAAAGTATTTTCTATAATCCATGGCTATAATATAAACAAACAACTAAATCTTAAATTTTCATTTATTTATTCTAAAATTGTATCAAGAACATTTCCTTGCAATATGTAAATATTAGAGCTTTTATCCTTAAAAAAATTTTCAATTTTGGTCCATCCAAATGATGTGAACTATAGCCAAGAAATTAGATTTAATTGAAGATTACCCATATATCAAACTTGCTAAAATGTATAAAAAATGTAAGAAAAGTCCATGCGGACTGCAATTCTTAAGATAACACATAAAAAAACGATCGTTCAAAGAATGATGAGCGTAAGTTATGAGATAGATTGTAAATCCTACACTGAGAACATTTTGATAGACCCCTCAAAAGAAATTGTCTATTGTTTTAAGCCCTCTAATTTTGATCTTCCATCTAAATCAAACATATTAAATAGAAAAAATTTTGAATTATTCAAGTAAATAACAAAATACAATTACAATGTTGATGAAGTAATTTCTGATAAATCTAATTATAAAAATGATTGTTGCCTTCACAGTGGTGGTTGAGACTACAAGATAAATCATGATGTTTTAAATTGCATAAAAGCATTTCATATAATCAAATTTTCTAGAATAATGAATGACCTAGTGATAATTCATAGTAAAACTTATAGTTTGGCATGAGTATCTGAATGGAACTAATTTACACTTAGTGGCCAAATTTCAAAAGATAAGAATAACTAGTTAATGAAATACAAAAGATGGTGCACATTTTCTTGACTTAAATTATAATTATCATTTATAAAAATTAGTTTAATATTATAAATAATGATTCTTTAATTATGACTTAAAATAAAAATTTTAAATTGTTATACTTAATTCCTCTTTCAATTAAAATATTAAAACATATTCAGTAGAAAAATCACACCATAAGAAAGTTTCAAAACATAAGCTTAATTCTTTCAAAAGAATTTTTTTTTATGTTTTCAAATTTTGATCTTCATTATAAATAGAAAAGAAATACAATAAATATTACA
>NW_018164709.1:175870-189886 GCF_001263595.1 Phalaenopsis equestris | reverse complement strand
ATATATATATATATATATATATATATATATATATATTGAAACCATTTTATTCATTCATAGCTTTTAGTTAACTTTCTAGTCAACAATTTCAATTAAAAATGATTTAATCAATTTTGAGAAAAATAGGCAAATATATTCCTCATATTTGTGGATGATTTTAAGTCTTTAAAATGGCATAACGATCGAGTTATCTTTTATAAAAGTACTACTTTATTATGCTTCTATGGCATTTTATTCAATTATTCCGTAAAAAATTAGCATGTCAACAATTTTGAAAGAAAAAATCAAAAACACTTGCAGCAGTGTGTTGTAAGACAAATAGCACTGGTAGTACCAGATGCCACAAACTTAAGACAAAATTGAGAGCATGACATCATAGTGCTAGTTTATAGTGTCAAGGCTTCATCATCAAAGCACCATAGTGCTACATTCTCATCACCAAAGCGTCATCATAAGAGAGAAATAAAGACAACAAATCAACATCTCAGCATTGCAACGCCATTATTGAATGCAACAACATGGTGTTGCAACACCATGACATCACAGAATAGTTGTTACTCACTTGAAGAGTAGACCCAAGTAAGCGTCTAATAAATAAGTTGTGTTTTAATATGTTTGATACAAAACTAGTGGAACAGTGGGTTAACATCTAATTTCTCTACAAACACAAGAATATTTTTTTCTAAATAATTGTAATATAAGGAGGAAAGTCAAGTTTTAGAGATTTTTGCATGATTTAACCTATTTTAATTATGTTATGAAACCTCGATGGCTTTTAAGTACCATCAAAGATTGAGTAATTATGCTCTATATTTACCACATGTATTGGAAAATCTAGTATAGATTACACTAGATCTAAGTATTCATTAGTTTAATGAAACTTTCTTAGATTCAAAGATTCAAAAAATAATTATTATTTTTTATTTTCTAATAAAAATTCTAAAAAAATTCTTGGCAACTACATAAAAATTTAATTTTAAGTAGGAGTTGTAATTAACTTGATATAGTAATTTGATCTTGATCCTCATAAAAAAATCATCTTTGATTCAAATATTGTATTAGATAAATGATACATGCATTTCCATAAGCCATACATAAGACATCAAATGACAAGAGAGAAATCTATATTTCCCAATTGAAATGAAAAGTGAGATTTTGTTACCTTACATACTTGATCATTTTAGCTCTATCCAATCATATAATACTTTCTTTCTTTTTTTTTTTAATTTATCATGAAGAAATCTAGCATTCATTTTAGGTTTATTATATGTGTGTGAATGGGGAAGCTTTTTTAACTTTAATGACAAAAAACTGTCATCAACTATCACGAACTTATCAATACAAAAAATATTGGTGTGGTATATGTGAAGTACCCTGTCTGATTATAATTTATAAATTAATCTTTGTTGGCTGCTAACAAACTATAAAAACATGGAAAATGTAACAACCAATTTCAAATGTAGACCTCGAGTTATTTTAAGATGGTTTAGATGGCAGTGGATGGTTTTCTTTAAGAATAATGGTTGAATTCAGTCAAGCAAATTTAGCTTAATATGATAAAATGTGATCTACAAATATTGTTAAAATATGAGGAGTTCTCAATTTTTGGTGGAAAAAATGCTAGGAATAGTTAAGCTTAAGCTAATTTATGCAAGTTTAGAAGTTCATTTTTACATAACTAATTCATAGTAGTATATATAGATGGAGTTTGTAAGAATGGTTAATTTAGAATGTTATATTATGAGTTGGAGTAGATAGTATGATGTTTAGGCCTTTAGTGGGATATAATAAAAAAAAACAATCAAAACCTATATTTGCATTTTTTTTATTTGATTTGAATGATATTTTCTAGAATTACAATTTAATCATCAAAACATGATATAAATTATGGTGAAGAGATATTAAAGAATGTAAAAGTACAAATAAAATTGGTTTGTGGGTTTTAGAAATATTTATAATCTAGTAGAAGTGTGAATTATAAAACTAAGAGCATCCTGTATTCGAATGGCTGAGATATATTAATTATATATATTGGATTTGAAATATTTGGAGAAGTATAGTCAATATTTGATGTTAGCTAACACTTCAAAAATTTAACATATGTGTTGGATAGACTAGACTCAAATCAGACTCAAATCTAATGATAATTAAAGGTGAGTTTCAGATTTGCATCTGATTTTTGTCTGATTTTTTTCTGATGCTAAATTAGGTGTCGGTAATTTATTTTCATCTAATTTACTTTGAAATATTCAAAAGAAAATAATTTGCATTGGTTGTTACGTCATATTAGTGTCAGATTTGTTTATACATAAAGTGCATCGAAATTTGCATATGAAGATATCCAATGATGAATCTTAGCATTGGATTACCATCTCATTTATGTCAAAAAATATCGTAGAACAATAAATAATTATTGTAGATGTAGCGTCTAATTTTGCATCGGAAAATAGATACAAATCCAACGCAAACCTGTAACAAAAAAAAAGAGAATATCAATTACAATTTCATAACGTGCACAAAAACACATTCCACATCATAGATCACATTAAGCATAGTCATATCACAAATCAAATATCTAAATAACATCAGTAATAAAAGGAAGATACTGTCACATATCATCCCAAAAAAGAATAATAAAGTTAATTAAATGTTTAACATAATGCTTATAAATAAAAAAAACATAAAAAAACTACTCATCTTGTCCATCCTCATCCTTCTCCTCCTCGTGCACGGATGTCATCGGTTGTTTGTCCGAGCTATCTGCTAAGGCCTCTGCCAAGCAAGCTATGGAGTCATTCACTCTATGTTTTCCTTATAGCATATGCTTACGCAGCTGTAGATTTCTTCATTCATTGCAGCCACCTACCTTGCAAGAGCCTCCTGGTCTGGCTGTAAGGAGCTTGGTGAACCAAGAACGAGACCATGAGAGAGTTTGACCTTGAAGGTGATGCCCTTCACTCCAAGGCCATAAATCCTCTCCTTCCTCCCTATCACAGGGGTCCAAAGCTAGCACTCAGACTGTGTAGTGGTAGACTGACTACCTCTGTTGTTGGTGTCAGTCTGGGACTGAGTGGTAAAGTGCCTCCCCCAAAGCTTCTCAAACACCTCCTACATAATGAAAATAAGCATTAAATTGACACTATCAATAGTTAGAGTCAAAATAAATTTTTAATTTAAGGTTTTTATCTTACAGCAACTCGTCGAGAATGCTCTGAGACCCATTGCACAGTCCTCAGGCTTCGATTAGCTCGGACATGCAGCTCTGCATCAAAGGGAGTACAGCTTAACTCCTTGTTTTGTGTAATGTACAAAAATGGTTAACACTAAAAAAATACTCCAAAAATTGAATTAATGTTTCAATATCTAAAAAAATCTTACCAGCCTCTTGTAGTGCTTCGTATGAGGGACTGATCCACCAATGTGTAGCATAGCTCCCCTAACCACCTTTGTCGCTCGATTCACCTGATTCGTCAATCTCCTCCTCTCATAATCATGAGATGCCCAAGCTGCGGTGAACTGACCCCAGAGCCCTGATCCCGATATTTTTTATATGTAAGGATTTATGAAGTTGACATCATTACTTGAAGATTTTAATCCTCGGTAGTGGCACCAAAAACTTGATCCCAAGCAAAGTAAGATTTCAATTATATTTGTAGGGATTCTACGCAAGTATACGTATCCTTATCAAGTAATATAGAGCTTTCTGATTAAGCCCCGAATATCGATCCCACATACATAGAGGTTAATCACGGTGGCTTTCAAGAGAAATTTTAGTCTAAAATAAAACACCCTAGCTTGGAAGGTCGATAAATTTTTGGTTTTGATTATATCCTACAATTACCACTACAATGCAGTGAAAATCAGAAAGTGGGGTTTAAAATATTAAAAGTATTCTTCCTCATGCAATAAAATTAGTGACATGTGTAAAAGAAAAATAAGTAGTGAGGGAGATAGTGACAAATAGGAGCAATTATATTATATACCCTTACTAGAGATGCTATAAAGAACATTGGTTAATCTAAAGTTTGAATAGCAAGGAAGATACTAGCTCTCACTCTAGAGTTCCCTCTTATCCCTCCACCTGAAGGCTAACATCTCGCATCAAAACCTAAAACAATAGACTAGAGCAGGGGGCTTTAGTCTGTCACTCTAAAGACCTCTAATTCTACATCCATTAAGGATTATTTCTCTTTATTTTCACTCAACCATATGAACTATATTCTCATTCATACAATCTCATGTGATTCTACCACAGTTGATTGAGACAACACCATCACAGATCTTATATGTTCTCACAACATATTTTAACATGCAAGTTTATTTTAACATGCTATTTTAACATGCAAGTTGATCAAATTTACATGTAAATGAAAAACAAAGTAAAATCATCACAAAATATTTTCACTCTACTCAATTTTATATCCTACACATGCATACTAATTCATTATAAGAGGGAAGTGTAAAGTAAACTACTCACTACACACGGAGAAACAACAAGAACCTCTCATTGAAAAAGACTTTAAAACCAAACAAACAAAGTGCTAGATTCATATCAAAATCCAATGAAAATACTTATCTTTTATGAAAATCAAACTCTTCTTGTATAGAAAAAGCAATCTCCTTACAATCCTCTCTAAGTACAAACTCTTCAAGAACAAAGTGAAAAGAAAAGAATAAATTCTCACACTCTCACTTTCTCTCTCACTTTGTCGCCCCACTTGGGCTCACACCCAAGCCTTCTTCTTCTTCTCCAAGCCTTCTCATCCTCTTCTTTCTCCTCCTCTTCTAATTATTTTAAAAGTCCAAGAGTTCTTTTAAAAACATTTCCATGCCTTATTTATAATTTCCTAAGAGATTCTTAAGCGTCTCTTAAAAAATGTCCAGATTTAATGAATCTTCTAAAAGGTGTCTCATGTGCCTCTTGAAAACTCCTTCTAACCACCCCAAATACTTCAAGAAAGTCCCTTTTATCATTTCTAATGAATTCCCTGAGAGATGCAGGAAGAACCCCTTCAAAAATCGTTCAAATCCGACGTATATTCTAGAATATATGTTGAAAACTGTCTCCAGCGCCTAAGCGCTGATTCTGGGGCGCTTAAGCACCTTCCTCTCTATCTGGTGGCACCTAAGTGCCATATTTGGGGGCTTAAGCACCGTGCACAGGCACTTAAGTGCCCAGTTGCGGTCCCCATCGGTCTGGTGTGCCCCGATTTGACCTAATTTGCTCTGGTTTGCTCCATTTTGGTTCATTTTTATTCCCTTTGCTCCAATCACTCCAAATTCTTCAATTTGATGTACATACAACCAAAAACACAATAAAATAAACCTCTAAAGTGCAATATTATCATAAAATATAGCATGAAAAATAGTACATTTTTAGGCATATCAAACCCCTCACAAATCTAGGTAGGCTACTCACCCATCCGACAAGCTTTCATGAACACGTCGGTATTAAATCGGGAAGATTTGACAGATCTGATGCTGGTGCTCTGGGATTCAGTTGAATGACATTTACAACGTCAAAATTAATCCATGCGTTCATATAAAAAAATTTAAATCAAATTTACAAATCTGATTTAAATTACATTATCGTACATCTAACTCCTTGAACCACATTTCTCGAGTGGGTATAGGTGCCTGCTTTCACAACAGATAGGACTCATCCTACTTGCTCTTGATAATCTCTATGATGTAGGTGATGGGTAGCTTGTGGGGAATAAATTTGCTGAAAAAATAAATTAGTTAACAAAAAAAATATAGCATGAATAATAAAAGCAATACATTATTAAAAATAACTTATGAGTCCTCCTCTAGCAGTAAATGTGCCTATGGGAGGGGAATGTAGGAGTTGACGAGCTAGGCTCAAGAGCTATGTTAGTAATAGGTGGGGAACTGGGTGGGGAAGTAGTAGACGTCACAGAAAAAGGGGCAACATTGAATGCAGGAGCAAGTTCCATAGGAGGGGTGGCAGCAAAGGATGCAGGAGGAAGTGTCACGGGAGATGTAGTAGTAGCCGATGGGAGAGGAAGTGTCGCAGAAGGTGTCGCAGCAGCAAGTGGGGGAGGTGTTTTCTAAGAGGTGTAATAGTAGTGCAAGCATCGACATGAGTAAAGGACCTCCTCTTCCTGCTATGGTAGGTGGCCTCAATGGTCCCCAGAATATGGGGTCTATGAGATGATTGATTGCCTGCACCACCTATAGTTATATGCAAACAAATGACTGACATTAAAAAAAATTAGTACTAGCAGAAAACATGATCATAAGTGGAAAGAAATAGTGCAGTGAAGTTACAACACAAGTAGTTGCTTTGTTTAAAAACAGAAAAAATGAGAGTGAAGATCTATGCCCCAGAATAATAAAAGTAAAAAATAAACAATAGTAGTAGTAACAATTAATCTAAAATTTGTGTATCTTTTTTATTAAATTTCATCAGAAGAACTCATTGTCGATCGCCAACATGAGAAGATACATTTTAATTTAATATATATATATATATATATATATATTTAAAAAGTAATATTTTAATTTTTGAAAGTACAAAGCTAAACCGATCTCATATACACAATAGTTTAATTAAACAAGCACAACAATGCAAGTGATGTACCTATCTTAGGAAACAAACACAATACTTGATATTGAGGCTTGATTAAATAAACTAAGGAATTTATGACATCCATTTTAGTCTGTTAAATCTTTATGTTGACTGACAAATTTTCTTTGATCTAATTAGACAGGGTTTATATTAAGCTGGGTTCTAAAGCTTCCTAAGGGCAAGCCCCTATAGTTAATTACATCTTAAATGACTGAGGTCACCTAAGAAAAATTTTGATTTAGATCAGAAAATATTATCTTCAAGAATTTTAAAGATTAGGACTTTCAAGGTTGGACAATGGAGTATCAAATGGGAAAAGATAAAGTTTAGAACATTTATTATAGAATCCAAAGGGAGAAGACTAGGAGATGTCACGGATACTGAAGACAACCTCAGCGACTTCCCAAGGTAACCTATGGTTTGGCTTCAATTTTGAAGAAATATGATATGTTTCATCCTATTAATTATTATTATTTAAGGCTTACATTTGCATGACACGATCATACAAATAGCCTGAAAGATAGGAGGGTTTATGTTGTGACGAACGACAACCTCAGATCGACGAACGACAACCTCTCGTGACGAACGACAACCTCGGATCCTAAAGCGAGTTAGGTCTTATATTGGGCAACATGATTGTACAAAAGCCTAAAGATGAAGTGAGGATTTATGTCGTACGAGACGGACTACCTCAAAGTCCTATGACTTGTTATTTAATTCTAAGGAAATATTTACTATTGTAGATTTGATTTGTTGTTGTAGAAGTTGCTCTTTATTTACTGTTGTAGATTTGATTTGTTGTTGTAGAAGTTGCTCTTTTATACATTCTTGTCATGTTACCCACAGAGTTAGCTTCAAGCCCCTCGTCGAAGTGATAGCTCTTGGTTCCATGTTTAAGATTTAAGGTTTAAAGTTTAACAGTTTAAGTGAAAAGTTCTGTTGTTGTTCAAGTATTATGGAGTGGCTTAAAGTTGATTAGAGCGACACCGGTTAGGATGTGCTTAAAGTTGATTAGAGTGACGCCGGTTAGGATCCCACGGTTCCCTCATTATGGTACCACTATTTTCTACTATTTTCTCTTGAATTCACTTAGTCTAAAAGAGTTAGTAAGCTCATTTAAACTAGGGAGAACTCGTTAGCAACTGTAGGTTATCTCATCCGAGAGACTCTTGTAAATTAAAAAGAATGTATTAAGTTGTTTGTTGTCTTGAAAAGGTAAACTTAATTTTGAAAAAATGTTTTTGTACTTTTCATTTTTAGTTTAGTTTTGCATGTAAAGTAATCAAATGCAGCTAGAAAGTATTGTAAGGTAAATAAATAAACTTGCAAATGTATAAAATATAAATGTGTACCTGGGCCTCTACTATTGTTGCATGATTAGCATCACAAAACATGATATAATTTGTAGGAATTTAAATAAATTACAAAAAAGTAAACAGGAGCATCTGTTACGAGAAAAGTCAAGAAACGAGTTGTAATAAAACACGAGCAAGTAAAAGAAAACCTATAGTCACATATAAAAGATCAGAACTAAGTGTAAGACATTTGTAAAGGTGGGGGCTCAGAGTTGAAATGTGTGCTTCCAAACCTTGAGTAAGAACTACCAACCCAATAATCTCCGGAGGGCAGTCTTAACCTTGATCCAAGTGATTAACAATAGACCTTTATAAATTTTCATTTTTAATTATGTTTTCAGGCTTGTAGAACTTACTTTTACGGGCAAAAGAAATTTCATTTTTGTAAATACTTTGCAAGGTAGTGTAGTCCACAGGTTAATTATTTTGAGCAAGCTAGGACTACAGGCAACCTAAGAATGTTGGGGGAAATCATCTCCTCAAGAGTCGTTGTATAGTATCATCGGTCCTTATCCTCTCTCCTTATTGAAGGTCCTTGAAGTAGGAGATACTATTCTAAACTTCACTTTGTATCCCTCGTTTTATCACACATTAACACTATCATAATTGACCTGGCCACCTATACCTCAGACTTACACAAACACGATGATCCATATGTGGCAAAAAAAAAATGTCCTCAGTTGCTCATAAGGATTTAAAAACCTTAGAGAAGACTCAAATCCTTGAGCATTGGGTCAATTAATGTTGGATAAGTAGTGTAGGGTGTTTCTTTTGATTTAGGAGAATTATCGTGTCCCGAGACATAACTTGGTGGGCCCTTAAAAGTTTTAATGGATGATTTTCTTGAACAAAGAATAATAAGTTCAGTTGTTCTTCAAAATATCCAAAAGATCATAAAAGTGTTTGGGGCATAAGCTTAAACAACTTTTAGAACCTTTTGAACCATTTTGAGTTCATTTGGACTTATTATATTATTTAATTAATCGCCTGAAGTTAAATTTTTCTTCAGTGAGAATTAATTTATCCTGTGCTCAATGAATCATAATATTTTAATTATCTCATGAGCGGGGTACTCAAACATTCACTTGATGTTTTACTTAAAAGTTATGTGAGTGGATGCCCTTAAGGACAAACTCAAGTCATTAAGGATCTTGGACCTACAATTAAGGTCGGGCTTATAGTGTTTTTAAGGTTTTCATGTTTAAATAAGTTTCTCTTTTATAAAGCTCATTAGACAAATTTAAATCAAGCATAACTTGCTACTAAGCCCTTAAGTCCAATCTTCTAGGTAAATTTGCAATAATTAAAATATTGAACTAGAGGTATTTAATTCTTATTAAAAGGTCATGCTTATCTTTTAATAACCATTTATGGGCTTCAAATGAGTAAGTTACTATCTTCTTGGACCAAGCCCACTACCTTAGGATCATGCAATTAGATCAACCTCAAATCACAATAATTTAATAAAATTACAAATTTTCCCTTGTTATATAGAAGTGATGAATTGGTTTCTACCTCCTAAACCCTTATGTTTCAAACATCTAAAATAATTCATTATGATCAAAATTACCCATTTGCCCTTTGACTTAATAAAAAATTTAACTAGGGCATCAAAATCCCAAATTTACCATTTTGCCCTTAGAGCAATCCACCCCATAACTCATTAAATTGAACTCAATTGACTTTGAAATTTTAATGGCACCCCACTCATGGGACAATTAAAATATTGACGGTGAAATTATTATTATTTTTTTATTTAATTTTTAATAATTATTTTAGCTCAAAAAAAAGATTTTTTATGTTAATTCATTTGATTAATCAAAGTAAAATTTACGTTATTAAGAAAATTATTGGAAGTTCACCTATGTCAGAGGACTACTTGGACCAAATTTCATGATTTTTTGAGTTATATTTTAATTATTATATTTATTTATTGATTTTAGTGATTAATTAAATAGAAAATATATTTAATCTCAAAAATCACTTTTTATTTTTTTCTTTTGTCTCACTAAGTTCAGAGAACTCAGAGGAATAAAATTTTTATTTTTATAATTTTATATGTATTTATTATAATTATTTTAATGAAAAATTAAGGAAAATATATTTTTAGCTATTAAAAATATATAACTATAGCACAAAAATTAGGGAAAATATTTTAAAAGGTCACAAATGATCAGGTAACAATTTAGAACATTTTAGTACATCTTCATATTTTTTTGATTTTTAATTAAATTTAAATTAAGAATTAGCTAAAAATAAAGTATTTATTTTAACACCAATTTTATTTTTCTTAGATGATCCCGATCACAAGGAACTCCCAAAACCATTTTCATAATTTTCTTAATTATATTTTATTTATTATAATTATTTTAGTGTAAAAATTATATTTATCTTGAAAAATAGGTTTTGATATGAAATATATTTCAAATGGGTTTCAAATTTTAACAAAGACTTAAAATCAACATTTTCTTCGGTGTGAATTAATTTTTATGATTTATTAAATTTTATTTTATTTATTTATTTTTTTACATTTATGACTTTTAATTATTTAATTGACCATGATAATGTATATAATTATTCAAACTCCTCTTACATTTATCCTAATCCCCTGACCACACAGGGAACCTACCAAAATAAATCTCATATTTTTTTTATTTATATTTTAATTTATATAATTATTTTAGGCAAAATGGGAGACTTAACATTGAAAATTAGGGCTTTTAGGGTTAGAGGTGTTCTTTGACTTTAGAAAAATTAGAGAAAACTTCTAACCACATGCAAAATAAACTCTCCAAATTTCAAGTCAAGGTGATTAATATTTAATTAAATAAAATTAAAACAAACTCTAGAGTATTTAATTAATTAAAAATAAAATACATGACAAATAATTTTTATTTTTATTCTATAATTTTCTCCTTTGTCCTCTGAGCAACAAAATATTTTTATTTTATTTTTATGATTTATTAATTTATTACACCTAGTTCTGATTTTTCAAAGTTTCTTAATTAATTTAAATAAAAAATACCCTAATTTCTTACTTATCACTCGGCGACCAGCTCATCCTCGGCAGCTCCGAAAGCCCACGCGATGCACTTCGAATCAACACTGCCATCCGTGTAAGCTGTCACACGTCTCGCGCTTTCTGAACATATCTCTCGCCTGACTCATCCTCCGTTGTTGGATCAATACACACACGAATGAACGACATCTGTTCATCATCCCCATCTAACTTAAACCGAGAGCTGCTCACACTAAAATGTTTTGATATCAATCGATACTCAACCAAATTACTCACGATTTGTTCATATAACTTCATCTAATCGAGACGAACATATTCAGACGGTTACATGCATTTAAAAATGAACTTCTCTTCACATTAATGAAACCGATAGCATTTTTAGGGTTAGTTAGTTATACCTTTGCCCAAGATGTGAGACCTTGATTAGGTTGGTTTTGGACGTTCGTTGCGACCTCACGAAGCTTATCCATGTAACAATTTGAACTCAGTTTAACTTCACACAAGAGTTCAATCAAGTGGTGATTTGGTTTTGGTCTATGAGTGAGTTAAAGTGCTCGGAATTATGGGGCTTCGATGGAGAACTTCCTCATTTGGTCAGGGAGAACTTCCTCGTTTGAGTTAAAGTGCTCGGTCTATGAGTGAAGTTTGGTGAGGTTCGGTGGGGTGACAGAAAAATGATCTGAATTTGGGTGTTTAAATTGAGCTTGGACAGTGGAATTGAATGACTGAGAATGGTGGAGTTAGGGGCTAATATTGAAATAGAATATGAATTAGAAAATTTCCTATACACACAAAAATCCCCCAAATTTAAACAATAATTTCCCTAAAGTAATTTTAAATCTGAAGATAAATTATTGCAATATATAGTGGTAGTTAGTGGCTAATGATTTAGTGCTTAATAAATAAATAACAAAAATATGTAAGAAAAAGTAACCATGTGTCTCCTTCAAAGTGAATCAAAATCAAATCAATATATTTATATATCACTTCTATGAAACTTAAATATTATAAAATTGATATCAACCATAAAATCCAATTACCTATTCAATCAAAGAATTTATTATAGTTTCCATTTCTATTACAGACACGAGTCAAATTTACACATTTATCCTGTGTTTAATTCTGCATTTTTATCTTATTATTCATGATTTTATACTTTTAGAAGGTTGTTTTTCATATTTTGCATATTCTAAGAGATCAAATGTGCATTACGAAGCATGACAATGGTGATATAGCCAAACCGGTGTAACCAACCCAAAGGTGGTGTAATTACACCGCCTTCTCTGTAAGGGCGGCATAAGAACACCAAAATCTAGTTGTGGCTACACCGTATTTAGCATGACTATGTCATAATATGGTGTGGTCATGCCGCTCCTTCAGCAACTGTGGGGTGGCTATTACAGGCATATTGGCTTCTTTAATGCTAATATCTTTTTTTTAAGCTCTTATTAACTTATTAAGATTGCTTTTAACTTATTTTTAGAATAAAAAAAAAGTGACAATGTATTAAAAAGTCATTCTTTATTTTATTTCTCAAAAGCAAATAAAAAAAATATATCGCCGAATTAATTTGTTAATCGTAGCAATCAGTTTCTTTGCTTATTACACAAAAAAATAAAATAAAAATAAAAAATAAGAAAAAAACGTGCAAAGAATCAATATTTATCTTTTTAATCAAGATAAACATCTTAAAAATCATGACAACAAAAATAACATACAAATCTATCAAAATAAAAGCTTTTGGTGAGTTTTTGCAAATAAAGATATGAATATTAGATGAGCTGAAATGGGTGAGGAAAATGGCTCAATGAATATAAGAATTTTTTGTCATTTTTTTTGATAAAATATTAGGTACAGAGTTTGCATGCATGCAAATTCCTTGTACAATCATGTTGTACACCGTTGTACATATGTGTACAACATAGTTGTACAAGGAGTCTGCATGTATGCAGACTCCACGTGTAATAATCTTCCATTTTTGACATTCATTGTCTAACAATATTATTGAAAAGGGGATATTTAATAATGTCGCAGATCCCTCCGATGACATAAAATGGTCTCCATGTAAATCTCTAAGTGCTGATCCCTCCGATGACATAAAATGGTCTCCATGTAAATTTTGTCTCTTTGCCAATTGGTCTCTAAGTGCTATAATGTTGTTCAAATGAAATATTATTTTTTAAAACTTTAACTACAACAAGCGCAAATAAAAAAAAAATTATAACATTTTCAAGGCATAATTATGTATTTTTAGAGATATCAATTTATAAAAATTACTTAATCAAACTATTTGTCCAATAAAAATATACCTCCATAAACTAATATGGTTTGCATTATGTATGAGTGCAGGGTTTTTTTTTCTTCACACATAAATGCATGATCTTCACATATGAAAGCCTTTGAACATAAGACCACTTGGTTAAAATATAAAACTCTCAATTAAGGGCCAATATGACTTGCATTTGTAGGAGGTGCAAGTTATGGATTCATGTTGTAAAATTCATGCATAATAAAAAGCTCAAAGCAATAACTGTGAAAATTAGATCGGATATAATTAACTAAAATGTAAATATGGGAACTTGCATTGTACATCCAAAAATGATCTGCACAGATCTTGAGACAGTCTAGCAGTCTGGATAAGAAGACTAAAGCAGCAGTTGTGCTACCCTTTTAAAGCAAGGGTAACCATGTACTAGTACACTTTATCCTTTCTATCTTCAATAAATAGGAATAATGTGAATGTAAAAAGGGTTTTGTGGTTCCCCTCTCTTGTATATTTTATTTTTAATGGAATGAAATGGATTTAAGAGCCCCAAAAATACCCCATTCAGCCCTAAGCTCTATTTCATGGGCATGATCAAACAGATTTGAATTCAACATCCTAAAAGACGTGGTGAGTGTGAATTGTATTGTCAATAAGAAGATGAGCACTATCGATGAGAAAATCTTCAGTGAGACACGCATGGCAAAGAGCACGCAATGTGAACTTACACAATAATGGATTCACTCCATTTACTCTTCGTCGCCAGCAATCTCTAAGAAATTTCGCC
>NW_018164709.1:134684-175860 GCF_001263595.1 Phalaenopsis equestris | reverse complement strand
TCTTTCCCTTTAGATTTATGCATGCTCTTTGATTTTAGATGTAAAGACCTCCAACACTCCACCCATGCGCAAATATCTACCATTGAACTTGCCAAACTTTCAAAGCTCAAACTATAGTTTATCTATCGTGCCCTTTTGTTATTATCTAGGCATTAACCAAGAATTCAAAAATCCTAATTCTTCTAGCGGTAGGCTAGTAAACCAGCTTTACAGATGTTGCAACTCGATGGTAGTTGTGAAAATTTTATGAATATTGTGGGCATTCTTTTGATTGTTTCTCAAACTAGAAAGCACCCGACAGCCACCTCGAGAAAATATTACATCAGGAATCTAAACGTAGTTTGCGTTCGGAGTCTAATGGTGAGGCGTCACGTGTCAAGTGGGTCTGTCGTAATACACTGTCATTAGTCGATGTTAAAAACGGTGGAACCCACTTGACACTTGACACCTCACCATTGGACTTCGAATGTATTAGGAGTCCTGATGTAATATTTTTCCACCTCGAGTTCAGCAAACCCAATTTCTGTCGTGCCAATATTTGACGGATGGCCGCTTCTGTCGACCAGTTAATCCCACAATGCAGTTTCGCCCTTCCCTGTCGCGCGAAGATTGCATCGACCTCCCACCAGCCGACAAATTTCCTGACAGAGTCAACACAAACGATGGGTCGACAATTACATTCCAGTCGGTCAACCACCTCCGAAGTCGGTGGCCATTTTCTTTTGTGAAAGTCTGGTGGCATCAACCTTTCAATAGATTAATGTCTATGGTCATTAGGAAAGGAAAGGTCTTGACATAGTTTCAACGATATGGGGCCGGACACAAAACCTGCAATTATGATATTGTTTATGTTTATCCTCTGCTTTGTCCTTTCGGTGTAGGAGAGAAGTTTGAGCGAAATGGTGGAGTTTGTTGCTGACGGGTCGACGACGATGAAAAGCTCCAGAAGATCTATGTTTCTAATCATCATAAAGAAGATAGAATTATGCACATCTGGTACCAACCTTTAATATCCTCCGTTCCGTGATTAGAATTGTCAAAATGATTCTTTGTTCATGTACAGCTCGTGTTCGGCTCGCTAAGCAAATGAGCTGAGCAAGAATATATATATATATATTTTTTCGAAATATAAATAAGCTGAACACGAATAATGATATTTTTTAATGAGTTAAACATGAGTTAAGTCTGAGCTCGCCTGTGTGTTCAGACTCATTTACACCTCTATAGAGAGCCACCTAAGCTACCTCCGCCGATCGAACAAGCTAGCCACATTGGCCACCTAAAAAGTTCAAAACGAGGAGGATGACAGCTTTTATTTGAAGAAATGGAAAAAGAAAAAAGGTACAAGAAGAAAGTACAGTAAAGGCATATAATATAATAAAAGGTATAGAGGCTATTTATATCGGAGCATGATCTATGAAGAAAATTTTAATGCTTATAAGCTATAGGATATATGGATATCAGTTATTAAAAACCTCCCTAACAGGCCACCTCATTGCTCCGGCTGGCCACCGGCCACCTTATTTATTCAGCCGGCCACTGGTCATCCTCTTCCACCCAGCGGCGCATTCTTTTTTTGGTTGCTCAATTGTTCATAATTGCCCAGGGGAGATAAAGAGAGATACTTGTATGCATCTGTGCGGAGAGGGATGGTTAAACGAAGTAATTTGATTCTTCAAAGAGGTATGGCTATTTCGGTTTTTTATTGCAGCTAAAAACTCATTGATAAGCCAACAAAACTAACGATATTGCAGCTAAAATTTTTTCTTATATTTGATATTCCAAATGAATACAATGACTACTCCTTATTGGCAAGAATTTAAGGCATTTATTTCATGAATTCTGCTTTCTGCAATTTACACCAGCACTCTTGGATCCGAGTAAAAAAGAATGACTAACAAATGACAGTCTTTGACATCTGATCAGCAATAAGGGCCGATGCTTTCTGCAATTTACACCAGCACTCGAGGAGCTTGGATCCGAGTAAAAAAGAATGACTAACAAATCACAGTCTTTGACATCTGATCAGCAATAAGGGCCGATCAAGGAACTTTTCTCATCATGAGATAAAGTTTCGTAGTAGTGACAAGCTCCGAGAAGGGTACGACAAAAATAACCCCATAAAAGAGTATAGGCGGTCTCCTCCCATTGAGAGGAGACCCAACCTAAGAAGGAGACCAAATCAAGTGACCATTATCCACACGAATGAAGGGTTGTAATCCAACTTCAATACCCCGAATATTTGTTGGTCGCGACATAAGCTCCCTTGTCAAACAAAAGTTAACGAGGCGCAACACCAAAATCGTTCGACCAATCCTACGAGCCATTCGACCAAACAAAAGCAGACGAACGCAACACCAAGATCATTCGGCCTATCTCACAAGCCATTTGGCCAAACAAAAGTGGACAGCAGCTGTGTCAAGGTCCTCTGGTCGATCCTCTAAACCACCTGGCTAATTAAAACTGATCGGTCGAGACACCAATCTCACAAGTCATTTGGCCAAACAAAAGTGGACAGCAGCTATGTCAAGGTCCTCTGGTCGATCCTCTAAGCCACCTGGCTAATTAAAACTGATCGGTCGAGACACCAAGATCAGCTGGTCGGCCCCTCTATTTACACAACCAAATTGTGTTCATCTTCGAGGATGATTCCTTACCATGTAGCGACAAGTTTTATGAGGGGTAAAAGACAATCATCCCAGAGGTTCATTCAATGATTCAGAGCCAGCGAGATAACCCAAAAAGCTACTCTAGCAAAGCGCAAAGAGCGCTAAACATGGAGCATGATTAATTCATGTGATTATATTTTTTGTTTTAAAATAATTTTCTTGTCATTATCATAGTCTTCGCAGTCAATAAGCAAGGAAATTGGAGAATTTAATATGTGTACATAAAAATAGTCTGCATCTCAAGACAATCTAACTGTCCGGATAAAAAAACTAAAAGCAGCTTGTACTGCACTCTTTAAAATAAGGGTAACTATGTAATTTTATATTTTATCCTTTTTTATCTTCTATAAATAGGGAACTATTAATGTAAAATGGGTTTTTGGTTCCGCTCTCTTGTAACCCCTATTTTCATGGACTGAAAATGAGTGCAAGAGACCTGAGAACACTACATTCACCACTATGAGGCAAGTCTTGCTCTACTCCTCATCCTCTCTCTCTCTCCTCCTCATTTCCTCCCTCATTCCCTGCATTCTATTCTTTAGGCAAGATCGGACAAATTTGATCTGAAGTCAAAATCCTAATTTGCAGAAGGCTAGAAATGGAGTAAAGTTTTGGGTATTTACTTGTCTCGTCTCCTCGTCTCCCATGCTGGTGGAAGGCATAAGTCAAACCTTCTCTGAAGACAAGAAGCGTGGTGGAGGAATGAGCTGAAGGAATGAGATGGCCGGTCGTATCTTTGGATTTTGACCAAATTAGCTTAGGAAGAAGGAAGCAGGGATAGAAATGGAGGCTTGAAAGGGAGTAAGGTTTCGAGTATTTACTTGTTTCATCTCCTTTACTGATGGAGGGCGTCGATCAAACCTTCTTTGAGAACGAGAAGCCCGACGAAGGAATAAGGCAGAGGAAGGAGCCGGTAGGTGTCCATTTGGGACAGCTGGTCGTGTTCATGTCTAATCCAAAAATGTGACCTGATTAGACATGACCCAAATAGGGTCAACACGAACCAACCCGAACAATAAAAGGTCGAAAACTAAAACTCGAACCCGAGATTCACTCTTTAACCCAAATCAGACCCGAACTTTCTTACTTAGTTGGTTCATGTTTGAGTTGTCAGGTTCAACCTAAACCCAACCCGAATAATAAATGGACCGAAATCTTTGAACCGAACACGATTCAAAAATTATTCAGGTCAAGTCAGATTTTTTTAGTCGAGTTTGAGTCGTATTGAGATATCAGGCCAATTTTTGACACCTTGGTAGCCTGAGGAAGAAATGGTCAATTTTGGTGTGATGAGCTTGGAAAAAAGGAAGCTAGGTAGACAGCGGATGGAAGTAATAGACGAAGGGGTTAGAAAAATTCGGAATAAAACATTTTAGGTGATAGTTCAGTAAATAGCGAAGTTTAGGTGGAATTATAAATATCAGCATTTGATTCCTTAATTCACTAAAAAACAAATGCTATGCAGTCTGCAATGCGAACATGCAGGAACTAAAGTTGCTAGTCAATTCGCAGAAACTAAAGTTCCTGGTCAATGTATATATATAGCACACACACCCACACGTTTAACAATAAGATTAATGTACTTTGTTTGTAAGGTTCCCATTGAAGCGAAAAAAAAAAAAAAAAAATATGATGTTATGCTACGTCAAAAAAAAAATACAAATATTTGTTACATGTTATATGGAGAAAGTATGGAATAACGTCGAGCCGAATTGAATGACAGATCTACAATGTCCAACTAAAACTTGTCCATCCATCCAGTTCATCAAGTAGTACCATGATCAGACCCTATTTTGATGAGTTTAATAGCCAATGAAACTTTTTGACCTAGAATTATGGGGAGATCAATTAAGGGAGATTTTGAGTAAAAAGAGGGGATTATGACCTTGCTTATTTATTAATGATAAATATATTTTAAGATAAAAATTCAGATGTTGGTAGCATGAGCCTAAGAGTAAAATGGATGGGGCCATCAAATATTGAATCGTAGTCTAATCCTATGATAGTCCTCTCTAATAAGAGTGATCATCTTACTAGTAAGATCTCCTTTTCGTGCAATGAGTGAATTGTTAAAAATAATACAAGGGCTTAAACGTACGTAGATAGTTTAGTTAATCTTATGGTTTCTAATTAGTTAACCTTAGAATTTTTAAGCCCTTGTATGGTTTCTAATTAGTTAACCTTAATCTTATGGCTTGACCTCGCTTAAACGGTTGTTAGTTAACCTTATGGTTTCTAATTTAACTAATTATCTTAAATGTTATAAAAAAATAAAATTAAATGTGATGAATTTGGGAAGGTTTTTTATTCATGTTATAAAAATATATATAATTTGGAGATTTTAGAGAGCCTTTGGAGAGGAGATTATAGAAGGAGGTTAAGGTTTATAGAGAGATTTTTTCTCCTCTCAGATTTCCTTTTCCTATTTTTTTGAGAGAGATTTGTAAGAGAATTTAGAAGTTGTTCTTATAAGAGATGAGATCAAAAGGGCTGTAAGTTATTTTTATCTCAATAAAAATATTTCTTGTAGATTTTATTTTAAGAAAATTGTCTTCACTTTTCTCTTGAGTCATGAGTAGCTAAACATTTTTTCGTGCCACAATGATTTTTGGGGTGGATTTCTTGGAATGATATTTATTCCTGATTTTTCATATCATTTTATGCGCTTTAATTTGTTAAACTTTGTTGTTTAATATTCTGGACTTTTTTTACTCCTAACTTGGCCATTTAGGACATTAAAATCCATCGTGATCTATGACTTCGACAGAAGCGTGGTATAACAATCAAGTTAACCATTCTTATTTTAATTGGATCTTGCAATAAGTTAAAGGAATTTGAATTTATTGGGGTGTCATAAAGATAGGTGGAACATATTTTTGTGGAATTCCAAATCTTTTTGGGACCTAGGCATCAGTTTAAGAAGAACTTCATGTCCACGAAAGAGAAGTTTGAAATAGGAAAGATAGATACATAATCTCACCAAAGAAAGACAACACTGGAATCCAACAAACACCAAACAACAAGAGAGAAAATTCTCACTCAAATATCTCATTCAAAATAATTACATGTCAGCCCTATTTATAGAGATCACAATGATAAAAATTTAATAAAAGGACGAGAAAATGTTGAAGGGTGGTAGTTGGCCATAGTGGAGGAAGGTGTTAACCAACTTTCTAATTTATTACTTTTTATGACCAACCATAAAAGCCTCCAAGATTGAAAATTCAAAAATTTTAAAAACTAAAATTGGAATATAAATAATAAAACATAAATTCAAATATTTCTTCTTGACAGGGCGATTGTAACAATTCTTGAATATGCCCTTAATTGGGCACTTTCTTGGGCTCTTATAAATGGACTTTTGGCTTCATTTAGTTGGTGTGCTACATCACTTATTTAATTGTCCCTTGCATCATTGGAAGATAGCTACAAAAATACTAAGAACACATTATGCTTTTTTCCTTCATTTGAGTTAAATTCTCATGTTTGTGCCTTTTGCTAAAATGATTGACTTCCCAACAACAAGGTTTCAATTCTCTATGCTAAAATGTATATTTGTGAAGGGTAAGAAAGAAAGCAATCTAAAGAAAGAAGTAATAAAATAAAATTTCTATAGGAATTTACCCATATTTCTCAAAAGGTGCTTCCTTATATTGCTCTTATTCTTGCTCATTATAGAAATCCAACTCATGATAAGATAGGTACCTATCAAAGTGGTTCTAGTTATAAATCTATTATTGGCTAAATTCAAGGGGATAAGTGACTATGTCGATTTCTTCACTGATAGGGCAAGAATCAAGGGTTTAAAGAAGTGATTTTTTAGAACCCTAATTATTCTTAACTATTTTCACATTTCAGTTTTTGTTCGATGAGCTCATGGGAGATGACCATATGGTAAATTAGCTTAATGTGGGCGAGTTTAATCTGAATGCCAATCTATCATGTGGTATTACAATTTTTTTCCTTATGTTGAGATGAAGTTGTTGTACTTATAAGTGTGGGCATGAACTTGCTTATTGTTGGCACTTTAGTTTTGAATTTTTCTTATTCTATCTAATAGTTTAAAATTCTACAACATTAGATATCACATTCTTTTTCAAGTGTCTTTCTAAAGGGACTTCCAGTTATAATTTCATTTGTGGTCTTTGCCTCATTGTGAGTAGGTTTGGGTGTCAATAATGTGAGGAGATATGAGAAACCCTTTATGGTGTTAACGGTACGCGAAATACTTTTTTGGATTTTTAAGGTAAGCTTCAATCTTCATAGGTGGTTCTTTCTTAAATTACTCCTTATTTTGGATAGCTTCCACTATCTAAACCATCAAGACTCTTAATAGAGTTTTTTCTGACAGTTCATGGTTGGGCAACAGATGCTTATTGCAGCGAACTGGTAGTTGGTCAGGATATCTAAGTTATCCTAATTGGTTGTATGTCTTGCAGTCCCCCTGTGGTCTAAGGTTGACTGATGATGTTCATATCATGGTATGGTAAAAAGGACGTGAGTCATCCCTCAGCCTCCACCTATTACCTTAAGGGGCCATCTTATTCAGGTAGCAGGTGGAATGCACTCTTTTGGAATATGTGAGGGTGGAGTTGTATTCCTTGGCCAAGATATGGTAGTTGGCCAACTCCAACAACTTGATTAATGTCTTCGGTCACTAGACGCCCAAGGCGTACCATAAAGGCACCTCTTTTATTTTTTGAGCTAGGGCGACATATGCCACTATGTGCTGCAGATCTCGCACTTTCAACATCTCCTTTTGGAAGTTGATGATAAAAGAGCAGAGACTCACATTTTACCCTTAATAGATCTGTAGAAGGCCCTAAAATTTCATCTGTGGCTTCTAAGCATTGGTAAACAATGCCACAAAGATCCTCTTGAAATTGACAAATGAGGCATTCACTCTCGGTGGTAAACCGTTGAGCCATATGAGGGCCGATTCCCTTAATTTGGAAAAAAAAATGATATTTAAGTTCACGAGTGATACTTAATAAGCATACAATTAACTCAAGCCAGACTATATGGTCGGTTGGATCATTCTAACCCTTATAGGATTCTTGTGCAAGAATTGTAAACTTCTATACGGCTCAACCTTTGAGATTTACTTAGAGAAGACATTCTATGACTGACAAGTTGTTTCAGTACACCCGAACTGATGCTTATTGATCGTGTCGACTCGACACTATCAAAGTACTGTGAATCTTCTTCTCTATCCAAGGTTAAGGGTGCCCTTCGGCCATTGGGTGTCGACCCCTCCTCTCGAGGATGTTGCTCCCTTGCATGAGACAATGCCTCTCTAATGACATCCAACATCTAATCATTCAATTCCTGAATTTGCTGATTCACGAACTCCTTGGTGCAATCCATATTACCAGTGCCTCTGTTGTGGGCTTCTACTCCATATGTTGCTCCTCTTCATGTCTATGACATGATCCACGCTCATTGCACCTTTTAGATAGCTCAATCTTGATTTGTCAATGAATCACACCTTAAGTGTTAAGAGTATAAGAAAGGAGAGAGAGAAAATAATAGTAAATGAATATTAGAACTTCTTGTCCATTAGCCTATTTTATAAAATCTTCTTATTTATAGGGGAGATGATACAATATGTGATATTATATTTCTGCCCCTACTTTAATGGGGTTGTTATATGATATTTTAAGTATTTTACGTATCTGAGTCTATTGCTTGGCTCAACTGCCCTATGACTTGATCTACTGGGCTAGCATGGCTTTAGCTCAGTAAGGTCGGTTCAATCAATTTGACTTAGTTGGTACAACAAGTCGGCAGGATTTGATTAGCTTCAGGTCAACAAGACTTGATCGGTCTGTTAGATTTTACTAATTGGTTGATCCTATCTGACTATTGACCCTCGTTTCCTTGATGATAAACTTCTGTTAGCAAAATAAGACTAAGTCATCGAGCATGCCAAAACTTGATAGATAGCTCATTCTTTGACGAGGAAGGTCATTGGAGATGATTGTAATGCTATGTTGCACTATCAAATCCTGGTCCCTGATGAGGAACCTCTGAGGCATCGGTGGAACACTTGATGACGACATGGAACTTGATTCTTTTATCGGGTTAGATCTACCAAGATCTAGGTTAAGGCCACCGCTTGGCATTAAGATAGTGATTAGTTTGAGTTCTTATCTGTTGGCTCAAGTTCGATCGGCACAGACTTAGCTCATTCTACTTGCCTTCTATTGGCTCAGATGGCTGCATACAAATCAGATGTGGGGTCTCTTGGCCTCTTCTCGACGGGCTTTTTTCTACTATATTTCATTGTTTTTGGGTTGTTAGTTCTTATCAATATTCGTGCAAATATATCCTTGATATTCAATTATTAACTTTTCAAAAGCAAAATTAACTTTTTATGCATAATTTTATAATACTTAAACTATTATAAATATAAATATCAAACATAAGATTTTGGATATGTAAGCACCTAAAAATCATGTGCCATGCATGTAAAAGTTTCCTAGATTATTTATTCGAGGGTCAATCATGGCTACCTTTACCGGAAGCCAATAGCCCATGCGGAGAAAAGATAACGGGACTGTAATTAAGCATCGAAGGAGCGGAAAGGGCCATTCCGTGGGGCCCATTTTACCTCCTCTAACGTTTGCATTTCACACCGGACCGGCGAAAGGAGGATTTGCTAGTGTTCGGAGTCTTCAGTGATTTGTCATTTGCGTAACACCGGACCGGCGAAAGGAGGATTTGCTCGTGTTCGGAGTCTTCAGTGATTTGTCATTTGCGTAACAGGCTAGTCCTTCTCCTCCATTATTTCATTCTTCTTTTTGATCAAAATTCCCTTCTTTTTTGTTATTTTGCTCTATAAGTTGTGCAAGAAGAAGAGTACCATCGGGCTAATTAACTTTCTAGCTAAAGCAACAAGATCTGGGGCTTTCTGCATTCTTTTTTATGTGTATGTAAGTGAGTAATCTTGTATTGCTTGAGTAATGAAGTGTGTTGTTCTTGTTTCTGGGTGCATGCGCAAGAAAATTTTTGTTTTGAGGGTCCTCTAGGTTTAAGATTTCTTTGTTTCTTTTTTTGCCATCCTGAAAGGTTCATTTTGAAGTAGTGTATATACGGAATAGGATTGTCTGAACAACCGGAAACTCACCTTGTGCTAGTGTTTTATCCTTGTTGATTTCTTTGATAATGTGCAATTTAGATGGATTTACACCTGCCTTTTGTGTTTTTTATTCTCCTAATGCAATTATTTTGGAGTTGTTTTTCATTTGATAACGCACATAGCAATTTATAGATTATAAACTTGCTTGGAAGAGTTTTTAAGTGCTTACTTTTGTATTTGACAAAGCAGGGATGTTTAGTTTTGTATTATATGTGACTATGTAATGCTTTTCTCAAATTTAGGCTGTCCTCCTTGCCATTTCATAGTTTCACTACCGGCTAAGTGCTATTGAGTTTTGAAATTTAATGCCAAAATATTAATGCAGAAAATGCAAGATGTTGATAGGTTTATCTGTGTTTACATGCTTTATACAACTATATATGCGGCTC
Organism: Phalaenopsis equestris; assembly: GCF_001263595.1. Lineage (NCBI taxonomy): Eukaryota > Viridiplantae > Streptophyta > Magnoliopsida > Asparagales > Orchidaceae > Phalaenopsis > Phalaenopsis equestris. The sequence goes on along the minus strand of NW_018164709.1, from coordinate 165,661 downwards.
ATCATGAAATCATTGATTTTAGCTTTACTCAAAATTTAAATTATTTTGAGACAAGTGGGCTGGACTCAAAATTCCAGTTTGGCTTTAATTGGATTTCAAAGCGACGTGAATTATTCGATTTAGTTAAAACAAATTTGAATTCATTTTGAAGTTTGGAGTGGTGAAGCTTGAAATTGAATCTGGTCAATTTCAAGTCTAGTGAAATTTTGAGTTAGTTCGAGATTTTCTAGCAGCAATAAATTATGTTTTGAGGCCTTTTCTGTTCTTTTGGATCATGCATTTCATGATATTTTTTAAACATATAGTTCATTTATTTTGCAGGATTCTGATATTTCCTTACATCAACGCTAATTAGCTTGCATGGTGTTTGATTTACAACTAATGAGTTGTTTCTCTTTCACTTTAAAATGGAAAAAGTCATCATGTTTGCTATTTGCCGGTGATGAAGGTCGGTAAATGATTATTTGGGAGCATTTTTACTTCCAAAATTTTAAATTTTACGGCTTATCGTTTATATTATGGAGTTTGAATTAACTTTCCATCATTTAATTATCTTATTGTTATTGTTCACATCTTAGAAATCCAAGTTTTTGCCAATGTGAAAATATACACTTACAAAGAAATGCGACAAGCAACGAATGACTTCAGCCCTGCTAATAAGGTTGGAGAGGGAGGTTTTGGTTGCGTATACAAGGTAATTTTTTGGATGCTTAAAGGCTGTTTTATTTGGGTACCTGTTCCAACCAAAGAGTTACAATTTTGTTTCACAGGGAAGGCTAAAAAACGGAGAAGTTGTTGCAATTAAAGTTCTCTCTTCTGTGCCTAAACATGGTGTTCAGTTTCTAAATGAGATTGCTATGATCTCCAATATTAGTCATGAGAATCTTGTTAGTCTATGTGGTTGCTGCATGGAAGGAGATCGGAGAATTTTGGTTTACAACTACCTTGAGAACAACAGCATTGCAAAGATGCTTTTTGGTAAGCCTTAGCTTTTGGCTTGACTTTTTTTTATGACACACCTACAGTTTTTGGTGGCTTATTTGTTTCTAATCTTAGGTGGGAGTGATAGTAAAGTTAAATTCAATTGGAAAACACGAACAAAAATTTGTGTCGGTGTTGCACGTGGACTTGCTTTTCTTCATGAGGAGGTCCGTCCTCCTATTGTGCATCGAGATATCAAAGCCAGCAATATTCTTTTAGATAAAGATTTGAATCCCAAGATTTCAGATTTTGGTTTAGCGAAACTTCTTCCTTCAAATTTGAGCTATGTCAGCACTCGGGTAGCTGGAACAATGTGAGTTGGTTCGGTTAGCCTCTCACTTTTTTGCCAAACCACATATGAACTTTCATACTCAGTTTCCTTCTTATTTAGACCAGAACTCCTTTTGTGAATTACGAAAGAGAAGTAAGATGGATGCTATTCTTGCTGAGATGTTTTGCCAAATAACTTTTCACTGAATGAGTTGGCATATGCTTAAGTGTACTTCAAAGCAGTTACTATAAGGATGCATTCTGTAATTAACTGCACGCCACCACAGTCTATGACTTTTCAATAAATCTGTTTGTAAAATTATCCATTCTTTAGGATGAATTTTTAACAGATTCAGTAGTATAGTTCTAATGCAAGAAGAGGATAGAGGAGAGCTCACTATATTCTTATCAATCTTCTATCACTATCATGACGGATTATGATCATAACACACTCTTGGTAGCATGCTTTAAATTTGAACCTTTACGCTTGACTTTTCATTAACGTTACATCATGTGTATTATTTGTACAAGTAAATGTTTAATAATGTGCATCCACTAACTGGTTATTTCTTTTAAATAGAGGTTACTTGGCACCAGAGTATGCAATTTTTGGGAAATTGACAAGGAAGGCTGACATTTATAGCTATGGTGTTCTTCTGCTGGAGATAATTAGTGGAAAACTAAACACAAATACAAATTTACCATATGAAGATCAATTTCTTCTTGAAAGAGTAAGAATAGTTCTGTTCTTTGCAGACACACATGAGGTTCATTTATCAACTAGATTTTGTGAAACGATTTTTTTTTATTTTGTTCTTTTATACTCTACAAAACTTCTATATTCATAATGTATTTAGGTAGCTCTGGGAATACTTACCATAGTTTAATTTCTTGAACATGATTAATTTTGGATGCATTAGTTGATTTAATAATGCCATCTAGGAATCAATAAGAATGAATTTTACATTTCCTTTCTCTCAGTTCTTAAATGTGAAGGGTCTTAACTAAAAATAAATTTTATGATTGGTTTGATTCCTGGCAAACCGAATGAAATGTTGTGACTAGTCTTGGTTCGCAATGAACTGGTTAGGCTTATCAAATTCTAGTTAAGAAAATATCATGTATAGCTCATTTCATGATGTTATGTTGAACTTGAACTTAATATGCTTGAAAAAAAATAGCTTAAAATGATGATTCCATAGCGTTTCGTGGGCTCCAAAAATTCGAAAAGGCCTCGGCCTCCCTCGAAAAGGAAGATAAGTGAGTGCGGGAGTTTTACCGTGAGGTTCCGTGTTGAATTTTCATAAGGTAGATGAGATATTAGATTAAGACACTACCCATAAACTTTGCCCTCATTTTGCGAGGGCTTTTGCTTTTAAGAGCTGGGGTTCGAGGTTTCCGATAGGCGTAAGTCCCTATGTTTAACCAACCCTCCCGATAATGAGAGAGCATTTTCAAGGCTAGTCATTAGGAATTTGATTGATCAACATATAGTAGCATCATATTTAAAATTTAAATTTTATGAAGTTATCACAATGAACTTAAAAGTGAATGGCGGGGAAGGGATGATGCTCTCGATCAAGATCCCATTGTTCCATCTTCCCGTGCTATCGTGAACTCTAATCTACTTAGTCTGAGGAGGTATTCAACCTAATTTGACAGAGAAGGATCCTTATTATGTCAAAGACAACCCTATAGGCCTGGGATGAATGTTGAGGGAATTCTGTTCTATCAAATATACCCTATGATTTATCACTCAAAATGATAGAATTTTATTGCAAAACATATAGGCTACAGTCGCGGCCGTAGTATAATAGTGTCATTTGGTGACAAAACACCTGATCATAAGGATTTGGTCGTAATTGATTATTATGATGCCATTTGGCTTCAAATTGAGCGAACAGAGGACTCGAGCCGTGTCATTACTTATAGAAGTTATTTTGAGTTTGAATTTAGTAATATATTTGATTTGAGATTGACTCTATGTGAGCTTAGGTTAACACTAGATTTGTCCACCTCGACAAACAACTGTTTAGGGCGGATGACTTTTGCTCTTAAATTTTTAGGATAGAATTTTCATTTAAATATTTTTGAATCTTTATGAATTTAATATTTATGATTTGTGAATTTGAAAATATCCTGAAAATAGGTCTCCTTTGGGTAAGATTTCCATTCGACACAATCATCATCGGGGTATTTAAAATATTCTTAAAATATGTTTGCATTTAATTGAGCTTCTCATTTAAGCAATAAAAAAGGGGTAGTCTTGTCAGATGCAATCCCAATTAGGATGGGGATCAGACTGGCTTAGCGGGAGCTCAGTCCTGTCCACTCCAGTCCACTTAGGGAAAGGGATTGGAGTAAGGTGTGGGGCTTACGACCATTCTCTGTAGGGAAGGCAACCCATTTGAGAAGGTTTATGATTTAATTGTTTTTGATTTAGCTTTTAGAAATAGGATTTTTGTAACGTCTTAAAACTCATGGACATTTCTCAAGGTGGGGCATTTAAAATTCAATTCAACTTAGCTCGCACAACATTCTTGGACTATGTGATCAAGCATTTAATACGATAGTTGGAGCACATGCGAGCATGTCTGGATTTTGTGCACATTTCAAAATATCTTCATTTATTATTTGCAAATATGTATTATTAGTGGAAAGCGTTCAAATATTTCAGCTTAAGCTCTAAACTTCGCCTTTTGTCCACTTGTACATGTGTGTTGTGGATCCAGTGGAAATTGTGCAAAATTTCATTTTTGGATTTTGAAAAGAATTGTCGTCTGTTTGTTAACAAATGAATTGCAAATTTGGTGGCGATCGGAAAAATATAACTATGATTGTGCATCTTAAAAGTTGTATTATTTAACTCTCATTTGAGTGTTCTGATAGACCCTCTGCATGTAAAAATAATGCATGATTCTAATGATTGCGATTAGTTGATGGAATTTCTCATTTGCATTATAGGTAAGCCATTGTGTTCAACACATGTTTCATTCGAGCTCGTTGCCAAGTCATAGAGTGCCTTGAGCATGCAAGATTTCATGTTGGGTCCTAAAATTCGCATTCTGTCTGCTATTACACAAGTGATTCATATCCGGTGTCGAGTTAAAGAAAATACAATTTTGATCGTGCATCTTAAAAAATTATATTTCACTCACACTTATTTAAGTGCATCTTAAAAGATTTATAATTTCACCCAACATTTAGACATAATTTCGGTAGTATTTTGATAGCTTACTAGTGTCATCCCCGCGAGGGGGCGACATCGGGAAAGCTGGGCTTGCCTATCACGTTAAGAAAAACATGTATGGGTGGTGTAAACACCACGACCTAGCCTTCATCACTTACCACACTATGAAGACTCTCTATTGGTTGACAATCAATAGATTCACTATTATGAGTTTTCCTCTTAAGCATCTATTCCTAACAAATTTTATCATTGAAGGACCTCCTAGAGTGTTAACCAGATGTCATGCTTTTTTATTCTTTTAAAATTTCCCTTTTTTTAAAAAAAATATTTTTCTTCATATTGCTTTGGCCTCCATATTTGCTCACCCTTTCGCTAAGACCTTTTCGGTGGCAATTTCTTGGACACGTGGTCCAGGTGTCACACCTCGATGTTCAATGAGCATGACTTACCTGGATTGATATTGGGCTATCACAATAGATGACTGTCTCTTAGCAGACTCCTTGTTATCCCCGATCATAAATAGTCTTTCACATTTTCTCTTCATAAGTCTTTTCTCCTTAGCAGCAACCCTTAGAGCTCTGTATAGTCGATATGGTGTCACGTCTTTTCTTCACCTCAACAGGAGTTTGAGGTTGTTCATACTAAGAGGATTATTTTATTTAATCGGTAGAGCTAATCCTCTTGACTAGTTTTAAATTATCAATTGTTATGGATAGAAATACTTGCTTCTGATTAAGGGGATTCGAGTGGCAGGTTACTCCAACTGCAACTGCTAGGCCATTCTTTCCATTTTTTTTTTCTTTCTGTATCTTTTAGTTAACTTTCCTCCAAATCAGCTAGCATATACATCATGCCTTCTTGGTGCATAAAAATTTTGATAGATAGAGTGGCAGATTTGAAAACTAGCAATATGGAGCCTTTCTTTCCAGCAACAGTCATTTTCATGGCCGAGACTTCAGGAGCCAAACTTTCAAATACAGAGACCCTTTTTTAAAGAACCTTGCCAGCAATAGTTTTGATAACTTTTGATCCTTATTGGGGCTGGTGCATACAACATGCAGGCATAGCGGAATGAAGCCTCGTAGGATACTTCGAACACACATGGCACAGATAGGCACGACAACAAACTTTCATACTAAGATTCATGTGTTTTACTCTTATGCTCAAAAGCTAGAGTTTATTTGTCTATAGGGATCTATTCTTTGGCAGATTCTCGGAATGAGATAAACGGGTCATGCCGTAATGATTACTAGATACAACTGTGTCAAATTTATGAGTAATTTATAATAAATGAAAGTAATTTAACTTTTTATTATCATTTATTTTTTTTAGGGACTATTATAGTAATTATATAACTATCCAAATATGTAAATAGAAAGTTTCCTAGCAGAGTAGTTGGAATGCGACGGAGCGCAATAGATTTTTTTATCTTTTTTTAAGCTGCTACTATAATAAAATGATGACTAGCCAAAGATGGAAAGAGAAACCTTCCTCAGGGGAGTAGCCAGAATTTTGTGAACTTTGAAAATTTGAAAAGGCTCCAACCTCCCTTTAAAAAAAAAGATGAGTGAGATGAGGTAGGTTTACCATGAGATTTAGTGTTGAATTTTTAGAAAACATATAAGATAGTAGATTAGAAAATACCCATAGATTTTACCCTCATTTTACGAGAACTTTGAGATTTGGGGTTCAAGGTTTCCAATAGGTGCAAACCCCTATGGTCAATTACCCCTTCTAATAATGAGAGCTTATTCATTTAAGCATTCAAAAAAGGTTAGTCATTTCAACTACAATCACAATTAAGAGGGGGATCAGACTAGCTTAGTGGGAGTTTAGTCATGTCCACTTCATTTCACTTGAGAAAAGGGATCAGACTAAGGTGTGAGACTTACGACCTTGCCTTGTAGAATGACGATGCATTTGAGAAGGTGTGATTTAATATTTTTCAACTTGTCTTTTAGAAAGAGAAATTTTGTAAAACTTTAAAAAATAGAACATTTCTCAATTTGTGGTCTTTTAAAATTCAATTCAACTTAAGATCGTGCAACTTAAGGCGTGATTTTAATAGTTTTCATAAAACCCCCTATAAGATCGGGGCATTTTAAAATTATTTTATCAGTGAAATCATTTTAAGCCCTAAACTTTGCCTTCCATCCGCATGCATGTGTAGTGGGTCCGGTAGTGATCGTGTAGAACATCATTTTGAACTTTTAAAAAGAGTCGTCTGTTCTCTACCAATTGTATTGCGAATCTGATGGTGATCGTGAAAATATAACTTTGATTGTGCATCTTAAAATTTATATTTTACTTACAATTAACTCTCATTTGAGTCTTCATATAGACCCTAATGCCCCGTAATTGTAATGCATGATTCTAATGATTGTGCTTAGTCAATCAAATTTCTCGTTTCATTATAGGTGAGTCATTGTATTCATTACTGGTTACATTCAAGCTCCTTGACGAGTCGTCGATTCCTCTGGCTTGGAAGATTCTATATTGAGGTCCTAAATTTGTTTTATGTTTTCTATTACAGAAGTAGTGTAGATCTGGTTGAGAATTAAAGAAAATACAAACTTATTGTGCATCTTAAAAAATTATATTATCAGTGAAATCATTTTAAGCCCTAAACTTTGCATTTTGTCTGCATGTGTGTGTTGTATGCAAAATTTCATTTTGGACTTTGAAAAAGAGTCGTCTCTTCTCTAGCAAGTGTATTACGAATCTAGCGGTGATTGTGAAAATATAACTTTAATTGTGCATCTTAAAAATTATATTTTACTCGCAATTAACTCTCATTTGAGTGCTCAGGTAGACCCCCTGCCCCGTAATTGTAATGCATGATTCTAATGACTGTGCTTAGTCGATCGAATTCCTCATCTGCATTGCAGGTGAGTTATTGTATTCACCACAAGTTTCATTCAAGCTCGTTGACGAGTCGTCGATTTCTCTTAGCATGGAAAATTTTACATTGAGGTCCTAAATTTCTTTATGTTTTCTCTTACGGACGTAGTGTAGATCCGGTGGCGAATTAAAGAAAATACAAACTGAATTGTGCTTCTTAAAAAATTATATTATCTGTGAAATCTTCCCAGTCTACCACACGAGCCGAGTCTACCACTTCATGGTGCCGAAACATGAAATATTCTCAGTCTACTACACGAGCTAAGACTTGGGAAAACAACACTCAGTCACCTGCATGAGCCGAGTGCTTCATGGCCTCGAAACCAGGTACCCGATTATTGAAAAATTAACATTCGCTTTGATTATTTTCAGCTCGTAGGCTTTAATCGTATTTCTAGATTCATCTGATTTGGGTCACCACGGACCACCAATTGAATTCTGGCTGACTTCTCCGTGACAGAGGAGGTAATCGTCACTGAAGACAAGATGTTAATCTTATACATTGATGCAACCTCCACGCAGGCAATAGCGTGGCTGGGGCTGGTTCTGAGCAGCTCCTAATCAGAGAATATCTCAACCAGTCGATCTTGATAAAATTCGACGTTACGAGCAGCCAGGAAGAGTATGATGTGCTGATTGTTAGACTCCGCCCTGCCTATGAAATAGGCGCTCGAAAACTCCTGATAAGGTTAGAATCTTTGCTAGTCGTGAAGCAAGTTAACAGGCAATTTGAAGCTAAAGACGAGGTAATGGTCAAATACCTCACAAAGATGAGGGAAACTGACAAATTCAAAAGCTTTCGCCTTCAGCATGTCAGTCGGGACAACAATCAAGTGACCGATATACTCTCAAAACATATCTGCTTGGGAGGAAGGCTTAGAAAGCTTATTGGCCAGCGATTGACGAACCAGAGACCATGGAGGTAGCAACAAATGACACCGAAAGCTGGATGGATCCATACATCCACTTCCTAGAGACTGGGAAAATAGAGGAGAGCATAAAAAATTTGAGGCACTTTAAAATTAAAGTCACCCTATACATGTTAATTGACAAGAAGTTGTTCAGGAGGTCGGTTACCTCAGTATATCTAAGGTACTTGAAAGAAGACAAGGTCTAAGATGTGCTTCGAGAGGTACATTCTGAAGAATGCGGCAGCCATTATGGAGGGAAAACTATGTCCCACTGCGTGCAACGACAAGTTACTTTTTGGCTGAAGACCTTAAACGGTGCCATAGAATTCTCACGATGATGTGGACATTGTCAGAAATATGCACCCTTACACCATTAGTCGGCGCGAAACCTACAACCGATAGTCAGCCCTTAGTCATTCGCTATGTGAGGACTAGACATTCTTTTGCCTTTTCCTTTGTCGAAAGGCCAGAGGAAGTTCCTCTTGGTAGTGGTCGACTATTTTTCAAAATGGGTCGAAACAAAACCACTCACTTTAATCAACGCAGAGGTAGTCCAAAATTTCATATGGTCCGATTTGATCTGTAGATATGGGATGCCACTCGCCATCATCAATGGCAATGAGACTCAATTTGTGGACCAACGAGTGAGGGACTTCTGCACAAAACAAGGGATCGACCTCAAGTTCGCCTTGGTTGATCACCCCAGAACGAACGGGTAAGCCGAGGCGGCTAACAAACTTATTCTGAATCCATTAAGGAAAAAGGTCGAGGGAGCCCAGGGAGACTGGGCAGATCAGTTACCTTCAGTACTATGGGTGATCCAGAAAACTGCATAATTGCCAAAACCAGACTCCATTCATGTTGATGCATGGGATGGAGGCGGTGCTACTAGTCGAATATGACCATCACAACCAGAGGGTGGTCATGACCTCTTCATTCTCTGAAGAGGACCTCACTAAATGGCAACAAATTAACATCGAAGGAGCAATGTTGGCACTTGACCTCACAAAGGTGGCTCAGGCCCATTGAAGAGATGAACAACTTGAACTTGTTACTTCAACAAGCACGTCCGAGATAAAGTGATCGCCCCGATGACTTGGTTCTGAAGAAAGCTGACTCGGCCTCCCGAGGGCAATCTGTTGGCAAGCTCTACCAAACATGGAGTGAACCATACGTGCTTTGCCGAAGAATTTCCCCAGAGTCTTACCAACTCAAGATGTATATTGGAACAAACTCCCCTGACATGGACCAGAGATGATTTGAAAAAGTTTTTTCCTTAAAGAAAATTCTTATGTATATATAACAAATGGGGTGCTAGGGCTCAAGCTACCTTTCCCGGAGTACGAGCGGAAGGAGAGTGGAGTGGGCTTGCGAAGACGACCGAGGCCTTTGTCCGGTTGAGGTCCGGCGAGCGTGTCGTCCCAGAGCTTGTCGAGAAGACCCATCTTCTTCGTATTAACTAGAAAATGTCACTGATCAGAAGAGCTCTCAGACCGACTGTGAGGAGGGTGTCGTCACTAATGAGATTTTATTTTTTATTTATTTTTATGCGAACAATTCACAGGTCTTCCCAACACTAGTGAATTGACTGGATTGGCCGAGTGACGATTTGATCTTTAAAAATTCAAAGATGCATTAGACAGCCATTACCGTCGGATGATGATAACAAATCAAAAGAACAAATAAACAAAGCATGAAAAGAAAAAAAAAAGATAATTTTGTTCATTCCAACCGAAAGTTACAAGACAATTCTCATCGACAAACATACCAGGTACGCATTTTTTATCTTTTGACCAAGATAATACCTTCGAAAGAGCCAAGGCCCTACGCAGTTCGCTAGGAGATCTACTCTTTCAAACATCATCATTCCAGCAAAAACCCTGGCAACCACTGTCGAGAAGACGAGAAAAAAGTTAGGTCGTCACGGCCAGTGAAAGAAAAAACACTACAAGTTCATCTCTATAGGCAATGCACAGTTGGATGGACGTGATCCTCCATGGGAATATGTTGGACCTATGCTTCGCCCACGGACCATCACATCCGCCGCAAAGGGCGACCCACGAAAAATCTTCGGGGAAGTCAGCCAACTTCTCCTCTCCAAGAGTTTCGGCTTCGTTCCACGTTTTCGTCACTCTACCTCATTCCAACTTTATTCGTATCCATGAGCTTCCCCAGTACGAATCAAAAGCATAATGTAACCAGAGAAAAAAAGTTTGGGGGCCCTCGCCCATCTCCTTCTCTCTTCTCAACTTCTTTCGTAATGAGGAGCAGTTGGAGACAGAGAGAGTAGAAACCATTGTTGTCGAATGACCCATAAATCTCTGAACATCCGACGACAATGGCTGAACAGGTGTACTGACCTCTCAGGAAAGTGGCCTCATTTCCACCATTCCTCGAAGCCAACTACATCCGTCCATGGGAACGATCTCCTACCGGGTGTCCACCTCGATTCTGGCGACCTTCGACATTTGACCATATGAAATCCCTTTCTTCGATACACGACTCGAAGAAAAAAGAAACTAAAGAGGCATGGGCCTCGGAGATCCATCAACACCCGTCGACGGAAGATCGCCCCTGCTCCCGACCATGAAAAGTAGGCAAATCTGGCCAAAATTTCACAAAGCTAGCACTCATGATGGGAAGGTAAGGACATGAAGAATTTCTTCCCCTTTTAAATAGGAGGATGAATTAGCAGCATTAAATGAGACTCGTTCACTGAAATGCTTGAGGAAGGTCCTCTTAATGATGACAACTCAGCACATTGAAGGGACATCTCGATGGTTGATTTCTCTGAAAAGAAAAGAAATATAGCATTCAAACAAGCTTTCAGGATACCCCTTACCACAAGAAGTATTAAATTCGTGGGCCCATTCTCGATACTCGGGGAATTGAGCCTGGCTATGTATGTCTCAAACCTTGCTCAAGAAGCTCGGGAAACTTAGGGCGGGCACACATTAAATGCGAGAAGCCCGAGATTTCAAGTCGATCATAAAGCTGAACAAATCACTCGGCTTGGACTCCCCGGAAGAATCCACCGGTCAGGGCGCTCGAGGCGTTCTCTCTCGCTCTCTAGCAACGAGAACCGCAAAAGAGACACAGGATCCCTCGAAAGTCCTAGTGGACACTCTCTAGAGTGAGGACAAGATCCTTGTCTGACGGGTGAAAATGGATAAATACCACATGAATGGGCAAACCTAATATAAATCCCTGGAGGTCCATAAAGGATGACCACATAATATTATCACGAGACCCAATGATTCATGAGAAATCGGTCGGCCTATCAGTTAGCCCAGGGAGAGTCAATCGGTCAGGAAACTTAAAATACTTTCCGGCTGCGGGCCGACGGCGAGCCAATATAGTAGGTCATCTAGGGACGACTCTCTCCCCGCTAGTGACAAGATTCGCAAAATGGGAGCAAGAGTCGCCCTAAAAACCCTGGTCATCATCCTCTCAGGTAATGACAGGATTTGTGCCAGGAGAAAAGGTGAATTGGGGTTAATATCTACTTAAAAGGTGACACGCTGTTCGCACATGGGGGAAATAAGAGTTAACCGACAGAGGCACTTCAATTTAAATCAATTTCTCGGAATCCATAGGCCTATCTTAGAGCAAGTCTCTAAAGGGGCCGATGATAAAATTAAAAACTTCACAAACAAAAAATAACAAAAATAATTGCAAGAAGACAAAAAAATTTTCTTTTCATTAATGTAAAGGAAATATTACTAGTCTTTTCGCACGATGCTGACAACTTCTCAAAAAAAAAAAGCGGGCAGGGGGGGGGGATTAAGTAGTCTTCATTTTTGTAGGGTCCTATCGGAGGACAGACTCTTCCTCGTTTCCTGAACTATCCTCCTACTTGGGATTCTCTACCGGCTCATCATGGGTTAAAGCAGAAAGCTCCCTATGGTCAGAATACTTAGGGTCGGTTAAGCCACGATGAACAAATTGTTGAATGGCATAGTCCACTCCAAGCTTTATGTACTCCGCCCGACCATCATCAAATTGCTCACTGGAGACCAATGAAGTGACCTCTTTTAGCTTGATGTTTTTCTTCTCCAGAGCTGCTATAGCACCAGGGATTCTTTGTTGGCCCTCACAGACTCGTCGAACTTGAGCTTCAGAAGGTCTTTGTCATTGCGAGCCCTTCTCAGATCCACCTTTAGGGAAGCTTGCTTTTGAGTTCCTTCCAGGGACTTCTCCACCTCGAGCAGGGCCATCCCCAGTAAATGGGCGCTCGCGTCGCCATTAATTGCCACAGGCCCACGTTTTGGAGAAGCTCTTGGCGACCGAAGCCCCCCCATAGAGTGGTCGAGCCTTCCACAGTAAATTTAGCAACGCCGGAGACAGTTCTCTGTTGGCATCCGTCTGCGGGTACCATTCAAATTATGACTTGCAAACCAAGTTGCTTGCTGACATCCTCTCATATCCGTCCGACGCTCTCGCTCTTGGGCACGAGCTCCCACACGGACCTCCTCTTTCTTTTCATGGGAGGGGGTGAAGCATTTGCTTTCTCCATCGACTCCTTTCGCTGCTGACATACCCTTGCACCCTCACGCGAGGGCAGAGGCTCACTCTCGGAGGATGAAGTTGGCTTCCTCGACAAAGAACTAGAAGACGAAGAAGGGACTGCCTGACTCGCCTTGTCCCTCTCAAATAGAGAAATGAAATAAGAACCACCGACCCGAGGATTTGGCAGAACGGTAAAAGTCAGCGACTTACTAGCCTGCATGCCCGCAACAGACGAAGAGGGAGCTACGATCACGACTCTGTCTGGGGTCCCTTTCGGAAGCGGGCTCCTTCTCGTCACCTCGCTCTGCATTAACAAAGTGAGAAGAATGTTTTCGAGGCACAGCAGTGAACTTGCCAGTAACCTGGTTCTGAATAGCAAGACTATGAGCAGACATAGTGACATGGTATTTCTCAGTCACATTGTAACGGAGCAGATCCTCGTCTCCTACAAGGTTACCTAACTCTGAGGGACGATTTTGTTTCCGATGCTTAGTAGCCAACTTTTCCTTCCCCTCCCTCGCTCAATCACCTTCAACAATATCTGAATCACACCACAGCGGTTCCGTCATCTCACCTGCTAATGCACTAGTAACTGTCGCCGCTGCAGTATATTGCGGGACCGATAGATAACGGCTGATCAGCATCTCCCTGGAGATGTCTATGCTCTTTGGAAAGACTTCAACTTGGATATTGAACATCCTGTCAGTGCCGAATCCCCCAATTATCAGAGCAAGAACCAACCAAGTACCTCTTCTTCCAATCCATTATTTTGCTCTCCATCCCTTTCAAGTGAAGCTCTTTTCCCGTTGAGAACATGGCAAAGCCCTCCCTATCGACCTTAAACAAGAAAAATATTTAAAAAAGTTGATATTCCACGGGATGCACTCCCGCCGACAGAAAAGAACGAACAACATTATTGTAGCTATGGAGTTCGACATCACTTGTGACGGAATAACATCATACGTGTTAAAAACACTTTAGAGCTTAGTACGCAGAGGCAACCAAAGACAGTATTTGAACTTGTCTTGGTAAAAAAAAACTAGATCATTACCCAGAAGGTCCGACGTCCGCGTCAACCTCGACAAATTTTGAAGGGTGATGTTGTCCTGAATAACATACCTACTCTGAAACTCTTTCACTTTGTTTTCCATTAAGGGTCAGTGCCTTTCACGGAGCCAAGAAGTGTGGGAGAATATTTTGGGGCCATTAAAGAAAATTGAAGGTAGCTGAAAGGGTGAGACCAGAAAAGATGGAAAACTAAAAGCTCAGATGCAGAAACCAAAATGCGTAAAGTAAGAAACAACAATCCCACACCCTATTTATAGGACATACTCGAAAAACGAAGCATCACACAAGGTTGAGTAACATATTTATAGGACGGACTCGAAAAACGAAGCATCACACAAAGATGAGTAACATACCAAATGTTTTTTCAAATTTATTTAAATGACTTTTCATTTTCAAATAACATTATTACAGGTTAAAATAAAACGTTTTATGAACAGGCCATCTAAGGCCTCAGGTATGATGTACTTTTTTTGAGTCAACTTTCGGAGGACTATCACCCCTCCTATTCTAAGCTCTTCCATCCTGTCGACTTTGCGGTGGAATTTGGACAAGTTGGTTGACTCCCAAATCGCTCCCAACTCGCGCAACACCTCGGCCAGGTCATCCCGCAAAGCATCAACCTCCGCCTATAGGGCCACCACAACTGAGCCTAGGAACACCGTAGGGACTGAGACCTTTTGTTGGTGATTGGCGACAAGGCCTCCGATTGATACCTTCGATGAGCCGACCCTCGTCGCTGAGGGCCCGACCCTTCCTGTCTGTTGCCCCACGACTCCAAGGGGATGCAACCGATGCTCCTTTCACCCCTGACTAGCATCATCAGAGATCGAAGAAGCGGACGACTGGTATACTTCCAGAATGGCTGTCGGTAGGGCTCCCGTAAGCTGACTTGCAGATCGGCTACGACAACAGCGAACTCCGTTGCGTCTTTCGAATGCATGCCATCCTGGTGACCCTCTGACTCAGTCAATGTATCTACATATGAAAAATGTCAAGGAAGAGTTAAAAATCTGCGGCGGCCACAAAAAAAAAATAAAATTGTGTACTCATAAATCGATCCAATGAAGAAATGGTCTCCAAACATCTTCCCCCCTTCCTCTGCTGCGAGGTGCATTCACCTTCCAGTACAGCGACTGAGGGGGTATTCCAATCTTTGTTCCCTTCGGACATTCTGCGCCCCCCACGACACCTTCAATAAGTAGGGTCTGTTGGCCCCCCGAGCTTGCACCCACGCCCGACTTTGGAATGATTGTCTCCTGACGAGGATCTTTTGATATTTTGCCCCTTAAGGTCTACATATGAGCCAACTTGATCAGTCGGAGCAGGTTCGGTCCTTAGCCATTTTTCCTTTCTGACCTTGATTCTCTTTGTAGGAGCCGAAGGCCCTTAGCCCATCTTTGCCAGAATCTTGGGTTTACATAGAGTTTCCTGAGATTGTTGGCCATGATTTGAATCAGGTGATCAGAGATAAATAACGACAACATATGCAATATAAAGCCAATGACTCTATTTATAGAGCACACTAGGCACAAAATCCAAGAGAAGTTGATTATTAAATAGGCTTTCTTGATTTTAGTATCATTGATACTAATAATTTCTCTGTCCTTATTGCGGATGTCACTTCTAAGGAGCAGGAAAATTTGGGGAATTACTATATATACACCATAACTGTCAACACAAATCTCGAAGCATTTACACAGCCTAGATGACGGTCAGAAAACAAAGTCACCCTACCATACACTATTGCACAATCGGGAATCAACCTACACATCGCGTCAAGAGATTCAAGGGGCACATCACACCGACAATCCTGTCTGACTGGAATGTAGGGAGGAATTCTTGATCGCGACTGATCAATCGACCTGCCTTTGCCGCGGCGGATGGAGTCTACATTTGACTGGGCACCTCAGCTGACCAATTCATCGCCTGGTTGCCACTCAACGGGTCACTTCGGTCGGTTGAATTCAAGCAAGCTGGCCAACCGATTACCGCCATGCTAAAATTTAAATTGTAATACAAATATGGTATAAATCCATACAATTAATGAGAATATTCACTTTATTAATAGTAGTTTCCATAACCATTCTCTATTTCTTTATTTGTACAAAATACACATCTATAAATAAGGGAGAAAAAATACAAATAAAGGGACTATTTCAACAGGCAACTCCTAACAGGATATACTCCCTCTTTCTCTTCTATTCTCCTTCGCTCGATCCCCAAATTCTCTGGGCATGTTCACAAAACGATATAAAATCCAACAAACTCAAATATTATCATGGAGACTTGTGTGAATGCATTTAAATGAAGTTATTGAAATATTCATTTAATTTTTATTCCAATATTTTTTCTCATTCAGTAATTAAAAAAAAAACAACTTCTAATACAAACTGAGTTTCTTTATTAAACCAATATTACTTGTAGTATTGTATCAATCAGCAGTGTTACAGCATATCACTAATTGCATATGCTCTCCCTTCATCAGATATGGGCGCTCTACGAGAAAGGTGAACTTGAAAGCATCATAGATGCATCACTAGGCAGTGATTTAAATACTGACGAAGCCCACAGATTTCTCTTAGTCGGTCTTCTCTGTACACAAGACTCACCCAAACTCAGACCTTCCATGTCCACATTAGTCAAGATGCTTACTGGCGAGGTAGATGTCATGTCTCTTCAGATTACAAAGCCCGGCATGATCACTGACTTCATGGACGTTAAAGTAAGGAAGAAAGGTCAACAGCTTCCTCCGAATAAGCTATCTCCCATTGTCTCACCTCGGCCTGCATTCCAGTTGTGATTTTATAGTGTAGAAAAATGTATACTGCACTGAAAACTGATGATTTTCTCTTGCATGAGAGGCAATCTGTTTGCTATTTTTTTGTCAAACTGCATACATTCAAGAAATATGTATGTCTGTACATAGCATTCATCACATAGAAGCTATAGATATAAAAGAAAATTGGTTTTCAAGTTTTTCGTGCCAACGGCTAGTAGATTTTTCTGCAATACGACGTGTTTCTTTTGTACAATGCATTTCTTAGAAATTTTTGACTTGGTAACTAGAGCACAATTTTGTTTAGTGTTTTGGTTTCCTTGTCTACTTGGATGAGTGCTTTTGCTGATATGGCTGATGAATAAGAACTCATGTCATGATAGCTGATTTTTTTTTCCTGTAACTTCTTTCCATTTAAGAACGATCTATGGATAAATTGCTCTGATTTGTTCTTGCTTCAATATAAAAATCTGTTAACTTTTTTGATCGTACAATTCGACGATGCAACTTGGCCAACAAAGTTTTGCTAGTTAGTCCGACCATGGGGATCAGTCCCTCAATTCGGCGAACTGGTTTAGGAGATGAATCGAGTCAGGACGGCTCTAATGAACCTAATGTTGAGTTCTTCTAGAGTCCAAAAAAACCCATCTTTTTTCTTATAGTCAGATAATAGTATACTTCAGATGTCATAGAGGCAGAGAAGATGATTAGGCTGGTGTGCTACAAGGTCAAATAGGATGACTTGGTTAATTTGTGTGTCGTACATATGTATCATATGCATAGGCAGCACACCTAACTATATTCATGTTATATTATGTATAATGTACTTTACATTTTTTTATGTAGCGATATATATGGCTTGTCACAGACGAGCTTGAACGGTAGATAGAGCTAGCCAAAAGGAGAAAATGAAGACAGACGAACAATAAAAATTTTAAAGCGTTTCCTCCTTTCTCAATTTTGCCCTTTTCATAGGGATCTTTCTCCCCCTAACACAACCCTTTTTTTGGGTGGTGTGTATCTATGAACAAATTAGAATCAAACATCCGATCAAAATGCCATAGACTATATGTGAGGTCATGCTCCGAGCATAATCGAATCATAGAGTACACTCCATTAACATGGATTGCACGAAGTAGTTCATAAGTAGCAAATGAATGAGTTGAAGGAGCGGATGGCTTTAACGATAAAAAAGGCTTTGAAGCATGCCTAAAGAGGGGCATCAAATGCATGGTAACCATGCAACTCTCTCGAATTAGTGGTGCTTAGAAGAACAGAGTCAACCATAAGAGGAAGAAGAATCTTGTTATTTAGTTTGGTGGAGGATGAAGATGTTAGAATATATTACTTTTATTGCACACTGAAATATTTTTGGTGATAAAATGATATTTTAATGACAACATTGCATGAAGATCCAATACACATGCAAATAAAAAAAAAAAAAAGGGAAAAATCACAGATGCTAGCTCAGTCAACGTAATCTATTATATGTGTGTAAGTACAAATGTACTCCCTTCTCTCACGAAAGAGAAAATGGGGTTACAACTTTACAATAAAAACTACACTCAATTTATATAGCTTTAAAAAATAAAAGTGTTAGAAACAATAACCATAGTTTTATTATAATGGGTGTAATGTAGTGTTACAAATTGAAAACCACAGAAACACCTTTTCTAGATATCTGAAGCAAAATTACGAGCAGAGAAGCACAAATAAAGAAACATACAAAACACAATGAACACTAAGATTTAATGTGAAAAAACTCAAGAACGAAAAACATAATCACAGGGTCACACCATACCAAGAAATTGACTAAAAAAGGAGAAATTGTACAAATTACACCACACTCGAACCCCTCAACAATCCTAGTACTCGTGAAACTCATTTCTTTCTTTCACACAAGAGAACTCACAAAATCTAACTTCAGCACACATGCATTTTTCTAGCCTACTTTTTTGCAGTAGAAAATGAAAGACTTTAATCCCAAACAACAAAAATTTTGTTATAGGCTCCTTGACCATTAGCAACGAGTTTTTGAGCATTCTGGTTCTAAAACTAGAAATGTGGTATACGAGCGCTAGAATACACGCACAGGCACTAGAGCGCCAAACCAGGTGTTGGAGTGCTTAAATTACAGTGCATAGGCATTGCCCTTAAGCACAGGGGTGCTCAATGCAAGTGTTGTGTTTGATTTCTTGGACACAATTAGTCTGCACATATAATAATCTTTTTCTTGAAGACTGATTACAACAAATTTCTTTTCTACAATTATATACCATCTTCATTGTAATGTATTGTACTGTGGCTCAAATCCGATCTCAGCCTTTCTGAACTCCAATTGAAGTTGAGCATAAATTTGGTTTCTCAATTGTAACAATCTTAGTCAATATATTTGCAGGATTCTGGGTTGTGTGCATCTCTTTCAAAGATAATTGACCATCTTCTAGGATTGAATGAAGAAAAGCAGCCCCCACAATATCCTTTGTGTGCCCTAGGTCATGTCGAAGCTCTACTTATATAGCTCTTGCCAAAAATTTCATGGAAAATCATGCACTAATAAGAATGCGGTTGACATTGGTGTAACTATGCCAGTGGTCGGCATAGTTTAGTCGCACTCAGCCTTGTTATGCCATGTTCCATCATAGATATGTTAGATCAATAGTGAATTTGGTTTAATTATGACAAGGTTCGGCTAGTTATGCAGATACCATAAACCTAATGACTTCTTGTTTTGATTTCATGACGTGAGCTCGACACCTGTAACATACAAAATATCACAAAAAATTTCCACGCGTGTAAAATCATAATACATAGGAAAGAAAATATGATATTTAAAGTGGATAAATTATGAAAATTTTTATCCTATCAATTTCTCCTAACCACTCATTACTTGCCCTTAAGTAATCTCATATCTAAACTAGGACTCAAATGATGTTCGTAGCTCTCATGTGAAACTTCTTGATTCTCTAGTAAGATTACAGTTGTGTAGTAATAAAAAAAATGCAAATATCATTTCGGGGTTGTATTTTCATTAATTTTTAATAACCTGAACATTTTCTTTAATTTATTTTTTTTCTAAGCTTAAGCTGATCTTAAGGCTTCTAATCTGATATGACTGAAATATTTCCATTTTTGAAAGATATTTTTAAATCAATTAATAGTCATCTAACCACCCAAAAACACTTTTTTCCTTGAATATACTATCAAAAGAATTTTATTAAGAGAGTTTTTAAGTCTTATTAATTGAGGTCTTATATGTTAATTTTTTTTTTAATTTTTATGCTCACCTCAAACTTCTTCTTAAAGGGACTGATAGCTTGTTTTGAATTTTATTTTGGATCATGCTTTAAAATTTTTTTTTTTCTTGCTTCTTTTTAACCCATTCAGCTATTTTTTATAAGATTTTTTCAATTCCACTTTAAATTTCTAATATAGTTCAGTCCATTTCTTTTAATTATTTCAAATATCTAATCTCTCATAACTGATAACTTTTAAATGTTTCTTAATGCGAATTTTGTCATATTATAATCCATTCAAAAATAGACTCAATTAAATTAGTTGTTGAAAATTAAAAGGCTTAAAGTATCTATGATTAACTAATATTTTAATTACATATTTTAAATTATTCTGAGACTTTTAGGGTTCTGCTAGATTTTGTTATAATGACAAACATAATTATTACAACATTAATTCTAATCCTTCATTTATGTGTATTCACAGTTCTAATGAAGTCATTATATAATATTATTAAATTACCAAGATTCCTAGCATAAGTGACCGCTTTAAAGTCTAATCAACAACTTAATTATGAGAATTACTTTAAAGCAAGTATATATTTATAGCTCCCCTTCCCCAAATTTATTTTCCACCTCATGCATTTCACAAGAAAAAGAAAAAAGAAAAAAAGAAAAGAGCACATTATGTAATAATATGGAATTTAACACCAAAAATTTTAGTATAATAAATAATAGCACAGGGGTGGTGGATAAAAAAAGTTTTTTTTTATTGTTATTGGGGTTTTGTTGTTGTGTCTACCATAGATTTTGAAAGATTTCTATCTAAATGATTGGATGCATCAACTTAAGAGTAATATGCTATCACGAGAGACATAAATACCTTAAAATAGATATAATCATTCAAATGAGGAAAATCTTTAATATTCATGGGTCTGTATAACAAAAAAAAAAAATTCTCTACCTTACGGGTGTAATGTTTGATTTATTTTATTTCGGGGTTTGATATTCTTATAATGGCAGATCCTTATAATTAATTTCATCGTCAGAGTTGTGAACCCCTAAGAATACTCTCGTTTAATGTATTGACTTATATTATCCATGATTACAAGATTGTTGTCTTCAAGATTGATCTTATAAGACTTCAAATGGATAGATTGAAAAGTTTATTCTTTAAAATTGAAAGGTTGGGATGTAAGTTCAATTATGATATGTCATGGAAAGGCCATAGAAAAGGGTTAGCCAACCTTGAGAGGAAGGCATTCTCAGATGATGAAAATTGTAAGTTAGTTGAAAAGGTTATATTTTGATTTGAAGGTTGATTTTGGTTTGAAAAGCATGCTTTAGATTTGTAATTGAGTTGATTGATTTGAGTTGAAAAGGTCTTAATAAGTTTTGACTTAGATGGAAAAAAGTTTGGTTTGGATAAGGTTTGACTTAAGCTAGAAAATAGTATTGGTTAAATAAGGTTAATTTGAGTTAAAGAAGTTTTATTTCAAAGTTTTGAATCCTAGGCTAAGGTCAGGATTGACTGGAAAGATTTTTAGATAAAAGTTAAAACCCTATAAAACTCCTAGACTTTACAAGGAGGCTAAGTAGTTGAACTAACTAATTTTTGGTATAACACATCCGGTCAAGATGTCCATGGCTTTCTATCATCTCGGGTTCATTGATATCCCTAGAATATTAACCAACCATATAGTTTAGTGGTCTCCACATAATACCATAGCTATGCTGAGTGTAGACTTTCCTACAATTAGGTGGTTAAAAATGCCTTTGTCAGGAATCATTGGTTACTTCATCCTAGGGTACCTACTTAGCCTTAGGAGGTTAGTTGGTTGTTTTATATGGCCTAGTCCTTAGCTCTAGCTAAGGGTACCTAACAATCTAACTTAGGCTTCTAGAATGGACAATTCTAGGGAATGTTTGATCATGGCGGTAATATTTCTATGTTGGTTAACCTAGGCTTCATAATTGATATGCCTAGTTGTGGTTTCCGTTATTTAAGTGATTTATTGGGGTTTTATATTTAATTCATGATTTGGATCAATTCCTTATATGTTGGTCAAAATGAAAATGAAGTTATTTTATGCTTATAGTTTTACATTTGGTTTTATATCTTAAGTTGGTGTTCTTCATTGGTTTTCTTTAAATATTATTTATAAAGTTGATTTTCTATTTTATAATGATGTTCATATGTCCAAAAAGGTTTCATATGTATGTCATTTAATTCTTTTATACCTATATTTTTCACACTTAAGTTTACATATGCATGCTTAAATTGTTAAAATTAACTTTTCACACTGTCACACATATGAAAAGGATAATTTTGATAATTATATATGTATAAATATCATTTTCACATAAAGATACTTTCATTATGTTAAGTGTGGAAGTGAGTGAAGTACAAAATTTATAAGTATGAAATTACTCAAGTTTTATATATTTAGGATTTAAGCATACAAATTACATGATTTTGAATGAAAGCATATTCATTTATATGCTAGATATGAATACATGTACAATTCTTATGCAATTTACCTATTTAAAATGATTTGCAAACTTATATAGTTTTGTATGAAAGTTTATATAATTGGTGAGCTTATAAGAGGTTTTGAAAAAACAAGATATTGCTTTAGTTTGAAAATGGTTTTACTTTTTAAAATACTTGTGTTTTTGCTTTATTTTGAAAAAAAAGATTTACTTGTTTTATTTCATTTTTGAAAAGTTTTAGTTAAGTTTGCTTTATTTATATATAAAAAAAGGTTTACTTATTTTTGAAAATATTTTTGTTTAGGTTTATCTTAATTTTAGAAAATGTTTTTAATTTAGGTTTATCATAGTTTGAAATTATTTTGTTTAGGTTTATGTTAGTTATTTATTTTTGTTCTGAAAATGTTTTTTTAAATATTTATTAAGGATTTGCTTTACCTTTAAGTTTTACATGAAATTTTTTAAATTTCAAAGGAAAACTTAAGTTTATTCAATTTGAATTTTGAGCATACTTGAATTTTTTATGAAAAATAATTTTTGAAATGAGAGTATACCTAAGCTTATAATGATATTTTGGACTTAGAGCATACATAAGCCTATATTATCTTATGAAATTATTCTCCATTTTTTTAGATCTCATTTAAATTAAAAAAATAATTCTTTTATTGCACATTTAAATTTTTATAAAAAGTATTTAATTTAAAGTAGTTAATTAGAGCACAATTAAATTCATATAAAATTTTTATTAAAATATTTAATTTAAAGCACATTTAAATTTATGATAATTTTTTATATAAATAGCTAATTTTTAATTATTCAAATGTATGAAAATCACAGGGTCACATTTCTAATTTTTAATATAAATAGCTAATTTTTAATTATTCAAATGTATGAATTAACATACCTTAACTATTGTTGTACGAATTCTCTGACGGATTCCATGTTTGGGGTTCCTCTCAAGTGTGTTCCTTCTTTGTGGTGTGCT
This sequence comes from Phalaenopsis equestris, assembly GCF_001263595.1. Classification (NCBI taxonomy): domain Eukaryota; kingdom Viridiplantae; phylum Streptophyta; class Magnoliopsida; order Asparagales; family Orchidaceae; genus Phalaenopsis; species Phalaenopsis equestris. The sequence goes on along the minus strand of NW_018164709.1, from coordinate 142,344 downwards.
CGTGTTCTTTTTGATGACATGATATCACGCACCACAGTTTTTATGATACTGAATACAAAAATCTCCTATAGATCACACTCAAGGAATAAAGCATAAGGCGGACGAGAGAGAGAGAGAGAGAGAGAGAGAGAGAGAGAGGAAAGCAAAGTGCATAATAACATAAGTTCTCTGAGAATGAATTTAGTAATCATTTGTTGAAGAAAATGATCCTCTATTTATAACTTATAGGAGTGTGTAGTTACAGTACATGTTTGTCTCTGTTTTAATAGAGATATTATAAATAATTGTTACATCATTACACCTTTTCATATTTATAATTAATTATATGGTCCTTTAATATCCCTAAAACGTATGTTGGCAGCATTTCATATTCGTAACTGTTTGAAGAGGGGCCACTAATATTGACTTTTGGTCGCCTAATATTCGTTCGGTCAGCTGGAAGGCAGTCAATCAACTGGAAGGTCTTCAGTCGGCTTTCTCTAGAGAATTCTCAGTAGAGGCTTTCTTGTCATTAGGGTGAACTTAGGTCATCAGGTAGAAGGTGCATCATCATAATATAATGGGTTGTTCTCTTTTAGACAATTGGTTTTCACAAAGGATTGAAAAGATATTCAATGGGCTACCCTTTAGCCATCTTAATTTGTGAAGAATCCCAAAATCACTTGAGGGAGCTCATTATAAATTCATGTCCCTTGGATCAGGTATCTTGTGTTCTTTCGTTCGGCTGTACTTTCACGATTTTGACCAAGAAAATGACGCTTGATGTCTCCGTCTTTCGACCATCCTAATGCAATCCATTGGTATATTTTTAGCCAGTTGAATTTCCCCGAGATTCGTGCGGTCATATTTTTTATGTGTGTGTGTGTGTGTGTGTATAAAAGGAAATTGATATTTGACAGATGTCCAAATATCGATTTCCAATGTGTTTTGTGGCGCCATGATGAGAGCCCACGCCATGTGCCTAAAATTCCAGAGTCCCAACACGACGGTGGGATCGAACCCTTGAACGGAGGGAACTTGCAGTGACCCCGCCACCAACAAGTCAAGGCTTTCCGCACACAGATATATATATATATATATATATATATATATAAAAGATAAATTAGATCCATCTAATGTATTAAGTTATAATTTTATGCTTACAATAAAATAATAATAATAATAATATCTTCGATAGAGATCTATTATAAACAAAGTCATTTAAAAAAAATAGAAGAACGTTCTCTCGTGTTTTTTTTTATGAAGTTATGGCTATAGTTATCTTAAATATAATTTCACCTTTTACGATTAATTTTAATAAAGAATAAATTTCCTTAGAAAATTTTTAAAAAATTGAAAGTAATTCTAAATGTGTTTTCTAACTATTTTGAATTTTTTTATGTAGTTTTTTTTTTCTCTTGATTTAATAGTATGTGTATTAGTAACTTAAGTTAATGTTATTATTAATTAAATAGGAGTTAAAAATATTTACACAAAATAAAGAGTTTTTTTAATGTTATAAATATTGTACATATTTAGAAGGGTGGTGGTTTAATTATTTTTTATTTTAACAAAACACTCTTTTAAATTATGAATAATAAATCGAAACTTGTTTATTTTTGTAAATAAGTAAATAATTAAAGATAAAAAAATATCCTATATAATTAAGCATAACTAGCTTATTTTGTGTGGACCATGTACTTGTACATTTTTACTAGTCACATTATATTGCACATGAATGGTTAAGATTTTTAGTTGTATTTAAGACATTTTGAAGTCTCATCAGCTAAAAGATTGACATCCTCATCACTAGTCTTATAAATAGCCTGGTATCATCGATTGGATGCGTGTAATTTTAATTGGCTCTCATTATATAGCATTTTGTCTAAATTATGTTCAAAGGGTTGCTCCTAAGTTGATGAATTGTTAGTTTTTCGTGGATTTTAGTGCCTATCCACTGACCATTATATCTCTCATACCATTTTAAATTCTCATCCATCAAGATATTTTCAATTTTGACCTAATAGACTTTAATATTTTTCCTTTTCTTGTATTATATCTCTCATACCATTTGAAATTATTAAATTCTCATCCATCAAGATATTTTCCATTTTGACCTAATAGACTTTAATATTTTTCCTTTTCTTGAAAGGTTATTAGGAGAGTTCTATGTCATGAGTATGCTCAGAGCACTTGAGGCAACTCCATTTGCTATAAAATAGGTTCTTTTACGTTTCTAAGAGTTGAGTTTTCTTGAAGTTAAGATATCTCATAATGCCATTAGTCATCAATTAATATGTTCACTAGTCTTGACTGTGCCCCATCCCAATACCCAATTATTTTTACTTTGAATTAAGTTGCTCTACTACTGAGCAATGCATACTTTATCACCTGTCGTCAGTAGAAATATTTGAAACTTTTGTTATATAGTTACCTTTACTATGTATTTTAATTCTTTCACAATTCCACATTATTATATTTTGAAGTGTTGAACTTTGCCTTAGATTATGTTTGAATTTATTTTATTTTGGAGGACTATATTTACTATTGGGGATTAATTTAGTGGAATAATGTATGATGAAAGCTTCATAATGTGTCGGCCAACTTTTATGATCAATTAATATTTAAATTTTAAGTTATGTAGTAGCTTTGTAGCTTATGTGAATTCTATCATACTCCCACATTGATGAATTCTATGGTGTTGAGGGTTGTTTTATCTGTCTAAACATATTTTATTTTTCTCTTGGTAAATATGATTAACTACTGAATGTTGATTCAATGGAATGTTTGACAAACTTGTTGATGTGGTGGTCACCTTTTATGACAATAAATATACTATTTTTTGCCTTCTTACTCTAATTAGCTACACATCTTACCTTGAAATGATTTTATTTTATTTTTTAATCATGTTTTTTAACATTTTTCCTTAATAAATGAATAGGTTGCATTAATTTGATCATCAACAATTTCCATTCCATTGCAATTTTTTAGAGGGAATTTGCTTTAGTTGGAAAACAATGTCAAGCTCAAATGTAGGTACAAGTAGAGATAAGGAAAGCTCATAACATGGCACAGATAGATTTAGTTTAACTGATGTAGATAAAAGTGCTCAGAATTCTTTAATGAAGATTGAGTTAGCTTATTTAAGTACAAGGAATGTGAGGATTGTGATTCTATACGATACATCACTCTATCGCAAAAAAATTCTAGATTCCAAGCATGGAGGTTCTTTGCAAAATGGAGGAGGATATATATTTGAAGTCTTATAAGATCATTAAGCCTCATTTTCTTACTTCCAATTTTTCTAAAAGAAATATGTCATTATGTTATGGAGTTAAGCTTTAAATCTTTTGAAGAATAAGAAAATATTGCACAAATATATTTTTATTAAATGAATATTGTTTGTATAATTACTGTACTCTCAAATCACAAAAAGGAGATGGTTTGTAGGATATGATTTAAGGAATGAATTTGAATCTCAAAGTCCTCTCAAATAATCAGACTGAGAGAGGTAAATACAGTGATGAAACCAAAAGTTTAGAACCTATAAGAAATGTTTCACTTAGTTAGGTCATGTTCCAACCCCATCATTCTTCTAGTATTATAAGAAATGCCATAGTTTGTGAGGATGACATATGTAGGGGTGAAGAGAATTTAAAAATTTTGCTAGCAAATTTTGACTTTTAAGCTATATCTTCCATCATTTCATTTTTTTTTAATTTTTGGAGAAATATTGTTTATAAGAATGCATATGTCAAAATTTTAATTTTTAGAGAAATATTGTTTATAAGAATGCATATGTCAAAATATCATTAGATCTAATTGGAAATGGATTGTTGCTCTACTTTTTTTAGTGATTACTTAGCAGGGCATGTTCTATATCCATATGCAAGAGAGATAGGAGGAGATTATGCCTTAAGTCAGTCTTATGAAAAGGGAACTTTTAGATGCCATTGGCTTGATAAAGCTCGACCGACTATAGAAGCATTTATATTTTTGTAAAGATTGTCCAATAAAGATAATAAGGAATTAGATGATTCCAGAACCATGCAAGGGGCATTTGATTAGAAATTTTGTGAATGAGTGTAGGAGTAAGAGTGGATGTAGTAGAATTTGTGGAAATGTACTGGTACAATGTTAAATAACTTGGAATATGTAGGTCGTACTTATCCTCCTTTTTTTAGAAGTTAGATTTATATTTTGGTAAATTTTTTTACTTAAGAAATAATTCATTCAACGTTTAGATTTTGATATTGTGATTTGATATATGAATTCAAGTTTGAGTTTTTTCTACCATGTATTTTGGAATGCAAAAGGAAAAGGATGGGGCTTCATGCCCTTCATGAACTTCCTAAGGGAGCTTTTATATGTAAATATGTCAGTGAAATTCTTACTAATATAGATGTTTTTTTATTGCAAATTACTTATAACTGGCAATATGAGACATACATATCCCATTCTACCTAATGTAGGTTGGGGATTGTGGGGCTTTGATTGTGTATCCTCCATAAATCTAGGAAGATTTCTATCTCAATAATCATACACGTCATTCAAAGAATAATACACTACCCCTAAGGATATAAATATTACTTTAAAATAGGTCTAATCATTTTGATGGAGAAAATATTAAATATTTATGGGTCTATAGAACCAGGAGTTTTTCACCTACCTTATGGGTGTAAGATAGAGTTTATTGTATTATGGGGTCTAGTATTTCTACGAGGGAAACCCTCATATTAAATTACATCTCAAGATAATGCAATCAATTAAAGTGTTGGCTTATATTGTAAATACTTATTTGGTAAGTGTTTATGAAATTGATATTGAGGACTCAGATTGATAAAAACAGGGTTTTAAAGTTCTAGATCGAATTTAAGGATTATTAAAGTTTGATTTGTTGCTTCAAAAAAGAAAGGTGGCCTCATGTCTTGAAAGTGCTTCAAGTACTCGTGCATCTGTGCACTTCCACTTTTATTGCCTTGAGGCAAAGAGTTCCTAATCATTTGTATAAGTACAATCATCATCTCAGCAAAAGCATAAGCATTAACTATAACATTCTAGGGTGTATCAAGTTCAACATCATCATTGCCTCTGTCCTCTACCTTTAGATCATCCATAATTTTGAAAATAATAACAAAATAATTTGATTAGACTCATTTAAAATTTAATTTTTATTATTTATAACTTAATTCAATCATCTTATTGGCTTTTTCATTAGGATTTATATTATTTAATCTAAACATCTTGCTCTGATACCACTTTTGTCATTATCCGAACCGGGGTTTAGAATTAATCAAGAAGGGAACGAACGATCGAACGGTAAAATTTTTTTTTCATGATTTTATTTCTATTACTAATAGTTTAATATTCAATTATTAATGAAAAAGCCATTAAAGAAAATAATTAAATTAACAAGTAGAAATCGTACCTTTCTAGTTGTTGTTTTGGCCTCATATACACAATATCTGCTCTTCTATTAATCTTAATTAAGAGCTTAAACTTGAAAAAAAAATATTAAAGCAACATAATGAGTTATTTAAAGATAACCAAAAAGTAATCACACTCCTAAACTGTAATAACTCAATAGAAAGAATTTCATTTACATGTTGGTCTTTCATATCTCTGTAAGAAATCTTGAAATATGTTAATCTTTCATATCTCTATAAGAAATCTTTGAATATACTATTTTATGTATGAATAATATTTTCTAAATGATAAAATACTGTAAACTTATATATGCATTTACTTTTTTTTTTTGTAATCTTAACATTAATTCTACTTTATAATATTAACATTCACATATTTCTTAGGAGCACCATCAAAACATAACCTAAAACCCCTCCAACCAATAGTATCTCATCGACACAATGATTAGCTATTTAAACATCACAATTGTCGGAGATGAAAAAACCTTTACCTACCTTTGACTGATATTCTCTCATCGGCACAGCAGTTAGCGATCTAAACATCACAATTATCTCGGGTGGTAAGCTCTTTCTACTCGCCTTTAGTCGATATTCTCCCGTCTGTACAATGGTTAATGATCTAGCATCACAATTGTTTGGGGTGGTAGAAAAATATCTGTGTAAGTGTATAATGGCGTCCCCAGCGAATACCATTAGAGGGTGAACTCTTATAAACTTGCACATACAAGAATTCAATATAAATTATTTCATTCTATATCATGCTTCTCTTCATATGAAACACATTACCTCAATCTGTTGATGAATAAATGTAAACTTACTATATTTATAAGTCATGAAATATATTGAAATATGCACATTTACTAAAATTTTAGAGGTTAAATAATAATGTGACATATATATTTAATCATGTGATAAGTTAATATGTGTATCTCTACTCAAATCATGCAATGATCTCACATCTTCCTAAACTAAACTGTTATGCAATATTTTTAATATGCATATCTATCATGTATGATAATGTGAAGGATCTGTTGTTGAACTAGAGCATACATGAAACTAAACATACAATTTGTAATAAAAATGATTACCGAAATTTAAAAATATAACTAATCACCTCAATTCTTAGTAGATCACTATATTAGCTCAATCCTCCACTTTTTTGTATTGTCAATCTTTTACCAATCATAATTCTGAATAGCCTTCATTCACACATCCAAATTCAATAAATTTTAATAACTTTAATTTAACCAATTATATAATTAATTCTAATACTAATATATGTCTTAGCATTTACCTTAAAAATTTTGAGATCGATCTCTTCTCTTACTCTCAAGCAAAATTTTTTGTTAGCTTCTCTAACCTCAATTAACCTATATATATGTATATAAAATTCTAATAAACAAATCTAACACGAAACATTACCTTAACTATATATAAATAAAGCTTTTATTTAAATAACACAATCAAGATACTGAAACTGGCCTTATGTGTCTTGGTGGAAAGCACATTTACATGCACGAACACCTTCTTCCTCCACTTCATCTGCTCGATCACGACGAGCGTAACTACAAAGCCACACGACCTTCCTTCTCTCTCCTGCAGACTAGTTGCTTGGGCTCCCTGGCTCCCTCCTTTCTTCCAAAGATAAGAGCATGCGTCACTGCCCCACTGACTAAGGCTCGAATCTTTCTTCCCTTGCAAGTGTTGATGCTGCCTCCTCCTTCCTTTGATGTTGATAACCCATGCAAGCACTCCCATAGGTAGCACTTCTTTAATATCGGCTTGAACCAGTACCGTACGCAATAGGTTGTCTTCCTTCCCCTCCAAGAGATAAGAAAGCCGTCGACTTCGTTTCTCTCCAAGCTATGTATGTTGTGCGATGCTTCTTCCTCTCCTTCCTTCTCTCTCTCTCTCTCTCTCTCTCTCTCTCTCTCTCTCTCTCTCTCTCTCTCTTTCTCTCTCTCTCGTTTGGTTTCCATGAAAACAAGAGTATAAGTGCTCGTTTGATTACTCCCAAACGATGCTCATCTTCCAAACGGTGCTTCTAATTATAAGTTATATTATTATTATTGTTATTTCCTTTTTTTTTAGTTATTACACATGGAGTGTAAGTCACATAGCATAATGTTATGGTATGGCTCATATACCATATAGGGACAGACGCTGGAACGAAGCGGAGCAGAGCGGAGCGAAGCGGAAGAATCTGTCCAAATCGGGAAGTTCCGTTATGTGGGTTGGGGGTGTTGGGTCAACGC
>NW_018164709.1:128872-134487 GCF_001263595.1 Phalaenopsis equestris | reverse complement strand
CGAACCTCGTTAAATCTTTGTGTTCTTCTGGATTTGTATCGATTACTGTTTTTTTTTCGCCTTAATTTTCTCAACACATAAGAATTTTCCATGGTAAAGACATGACACTTGGACTTTACATGGTAAACATATGAACTTGCATTGTATACAAATAAATTTAAATGGAATAGACATATAATAGCTTGCATGGGGTAAAAATATAAACATGCATGGTATAAACACCATATAAGCACATACTTACATGGGTTAAAGATATCACAACTTGCATGGGGTAAATATATAAAATTGCATGGGCTAAACAAATAAATTTGCATGTTATAAACACCATATAACCACATACTTATATTAGAATCGTAAAAATACCACATAGATGCATGAAAATTTCTCCCTCCTCCCTTGTATATACATATTTTTATTTTTTCAAGGCTTTCAGTTAAGAGCTATGGTTAGGGTTAGGGTTGGTTTAAGGTTGATTGGGGTAGATTTGGCTTGATTTGTGCTAGTTTTAGGTGTGTACGATTAAGTTAGGGTGCATAATGGGTGAGTAGGCTAGGCTGTGGTGTGTTGGGGATAGGTTGGGTTCAGTTTGGGTTAGCTTGGGCTAGTGAGTGTGTGCATTGTGTAAGTGGCAATAGGTCCTCGGTATGTTATTGGATTAATGTTAAGTTTAGTGTATATGAGTGTGCAATGGTTTCGAGTTGGAAGATTTAGGCTTAATGGTGTGGTGAGCTTGAATGGTTTTTGGGTGGCCGAAGGTTAGGTTGTGTATGTATGTTTGTGGTTTATTTTGTGTAAGATTGGATTTAGGAGATTTGTGTGAGTGTGTGGTGTTTTGGGTTAGTGTTGGATGAGGGGAAGGGTGTGGGTATGGTGATGAAGTTTGGTAAAGTTTTAGATTAGCGTAGAAGTGGGGTGGGTGTGAATGTGTTGGTTAAGTTTCGGGCAAGAGATGAAGTGGGGAAGGGGGAGTGTTTGTGTAAGGCTTTTGGGTTTGGCAGAATGAGAGAAGGCGAGCGTGGGCTTGACTTGTTTTACAAACATGCGTGCGAGGGAAAATTGGATGGCCTTTAGCAATGGACGAAAAGGAGGATGCAACAGAAGAGAATTCATGGGATTAATGAGAGAAAAAAAACAAACTAAAATAAGAATGAGAGTAGCACAAAAAATCATACGATAATTAACCCATGTTTTTTTTAAAAAAATAACGAGGAATGTGGATTATACCTTCCTTGAAATGATCTTTGTTGCTTGGCTTGGATGAATAAGTACTCTTTGCTTCCTTTGTGTTCTCAGTTTGTGCCTTCCGTTTGCTTCCTTGGCGTTCTCAGCTTGGTTGGAATGAAAGAGGAGAGGGGAGGATGTGTTCTCGGTTTGGATGGAAGGAAGAGAGGACAGGAAAGAAAGTTGGAGAATTCAACCAAGAGAGAAGATAAGAGAGAGAGTTGGGATTTTGGGTTGGTGGGAGAAATGAGGAGAAGAGTGCTTGATTTTGGCATGAGGGGGATTTGGAGTGAAGAGAGGGAAGGAGTTGTAAAGGGATTTTGGAAGGGAAATCTTAAAATTTGCATGAGAAATTTGAAACTCAAATTGGGTAGTTATGTTGGTTAGGGTGGAAGACACAAGTATAGTTCACTTTGACGAAAATGAAGCAAGAAGTCGAATGGTCTAATTTTTGTAGCTCAAGATATGTCAAGTTGAAGTGGTTAGGTGGTTACAAGGTGCTTATGGTGGTTATGAATCAAAATTTTAACTTATACTCATTATAGAAAAAAAATATAAGAAATTCAGTAGTACAATTAGTTTTGGTCAAAGTGGGGCCCATCTCATGATATTTCAGATCGAAGTGTGAGCTTCACCCTAGGAGAGAATAAAATTATGTATTTTAAACTTGAGTTTTGAGTTAGTTTCAATGGATTGAATTGAGTACTTTTCAGTTCATATTAACTTTAGTTAAGGTTTTGTTTTGAATTGTGTTCATTTTGAGGTGAATTATCGTAATTATTTTTTCATTATCAAAATTGACCAAATTATCATCAACTTAATAGTCCCGCAAATAAAGTCAGATTTGAGCACAGAGGGATTCATTTGAAATATTTCGACAATACGAATGCACTGGCGAAGTTTGTTTAGAAAAATAATGACTCGTTGAAAATTTTTTATGTGGGGTCATTTTTCATACATGAAAACCCTATGTGCAAAATTTTACGTCAAAATAATGCGCGGTGACCCCCAATCTGGTTTGCATGCTTCTCATAGATTCATATGAACATTTGGCACATTACAAAATGAAATTATGATCACCTCATTGGTATATGGAGAAAACAATAATTTTAGGGTGCGTGAAGCACTATTTATGCATGAAAATTTGAACTAAAAATTTTATAGAAAAAATTGTATCATACGATCATCAATCTTATTTGCATGATCTTTATATATGATAATGAACATCATGAAACTTCTATAATGAAGTTTCAAGCCCTATGATAATCTGGAGAGAGAAAAAAATAATTTCAGAGCGTTCATTAGTTAAAGTTGATTTTTAGGTCAAGTTTTGGGTTTGGTGGAAGTTTGTCGTTATATTTAGTTTTATTTTGGTTTTGTTGGTTTTACTTTTTTGTTTAGTTAGATTATAGCTTTATTAAATTAAGGCTTAGCTCAAGATTTAGCTTTCAAATTAAGAAAAATCGATAAAAAAGAATTATCCGAAAAAAGAGGTTAACAGAGATCTGACCAAGTCTCAGAGATGAAGTCGCTTTATTTAGATGAATCTCAGTGAATCCCAGTGAACTAAGCCATCATCCTTAATCGAAAGCATGAACTAAAAACCATGCTTAATATAATAATCATGAGGGGTTATACCTATGTGAAACTACATCTACTAGAATCAAAATAAATCTTATATAATACCATATAAATAGTAGGAGAAATATCCAATAAATCATCTTTTTTAGCCTTTGCTGAGAGCAGCTCTCTATCTTCCATAGTAGTATCACATCTTTCTTAGGTTGCACTATGAAAACAATGTTATACATAAATTAACCTGCCTGCCATTGATTCTAATGTTAGAGCAAAGGAGTGCATGATAATTGCAAATTTTTCCTAATACATAGGTTTCTTTCAAGAAAAAATATTCAGTATTACTGACAGCTACGTCGCCTTCCAATGACGTGTACAGCGAAGTGGTCATCTGTGGTTGGTCATGCAGACGTGCAATATACGGAGAAAATATTTTCTTCTCTTTCAAAGCCCACACAAGCTTCTAAAAATCAATCACCACATCCCTCGTGCCTAAACTATTGCTATAAAATTCATTTCATAGCTTGATAATCACTCTCATCTAATCAACATTAAATTCAAATTAATGCAAAAAATAGATGGAACCAGTTAGATATCCCACAAAATCTCCACTCTTAAATGGTAAAACTATTAAGTTAAACTCAATAATTAATCGCCCGCACCCCTATATGCCGTCATCTATGTCCATAACTCGCAACTCCATGTTCGCTCGCATCCCATCTTGATCATGTTCTCTCTTATTTTCTTTCGTAGGAGATAGAAAGTTCACTGGCCTTCACACACACCAAACCTTAAGGTTGGCTTTAATTTCATCATTACTTATCACCAAAAAATATAAAAAAATTAAATATAAAGTACTTTCTCATTATAAATAAAATAAATTTCATTCAGAAAAATTATTGTCGAAAATAAAATAAAAAAAAAGGAAAAAAAGACAAAAAGGAAGAAGAGGAGCATCTAAAATTAAATAAAAAAACGAAGGCAATTTTCACGGTCTTACTGCTGCCGCAGCTCTTATAAATGAACTTAGCAGCTTTGCTTGTTCTAACAAATTCCCGGCAGCGACTCACCATTCTTCCTTCCTCCAAGCCACCGAAACCCTAAAACCATGTAATTTCTCTCCCGCTCCACTCGCCGGAAAACCCTCCAATGGCCACCGTGCGCGTTCCATTTCGTGTCTGGCTACCTCTCCCGCAAGCTCAACGAGTCCTCCTCGTGGGTGGAAACCACACCTCCTCCAGATTCTGCACTCGCTAAACGGACATTTCTCCCCCCTTCCGGCTTACGATCTCTCTTTCTGTCTAATCTCTTTTTCCCCATTTCGAGGGAAACAATCCATTGCTCAAATTCCTCCTGGACATTCAGGGATTCGTCCCTAATGGGAACGACCAGATCCGCCGTCCTCAAAATCGTTATTGCTTCCATCACATCAACGGCGGTGGTCATCCTCCTGCTTGATCTTTCCGCAACCACATCTGGCGGATGCGATTCTTCCGTCCCCGCCGCGCTCTCCGGAGCATTGGAGCTCGATTTTGCTTTTCGCGAGCTGATTTCACTTGGCTGGCTCGCCGCCGGCGATCGCGCGGTCTTCGTCGGTCCGGATGCCATCGCTGCCGCCGTGAGCGCCCCGCAGCTGGGGCTCCCCGCAACGAAAGAATCCTTCGATTTTGCGTTCTCTGCAGCGCTGGACCAGGCCCGGGTCCCGGCCCGCGTGGTGCTCGAGATGGAGCGAGTGCTCCGGCCAGGCCGCGTCGGGGCAATCTTTCGCCACCGAAGGGTCCGTCCGGAGGGACTCATGAAGGCGGCGGCACCGGTAGCCTCGCTTCTTCGATTATCTGACGTGATAGGTGCGCGGGCGATGAACGGATCAACTATTATAGTTTTCAGGAAGCACCGCCGGGGAGGGGGCGTAGGCAGCTCGGCGACGCGGTGGAGCGTGGTCGACAACCACTGCAAGGAGAGAATAACGATAATGCCATGGATTGCCATTGATGTTATTGGACTCGCAAGGGGCGCCATCGTTATGGCAACGGAACGTTTCGGCATTGGTATCGATCTTTTCCATGGTTGACGTGACGAACCTGTGTTTATGGCGTGAGGTATTGAAGTCTCATCTGTTTTGTCGCTTGTGTTTTGTGAAATAAGTTGGGGGCCCTGTGATGGGAATCCAACGGTTGTAATGGTTGTAGTTCTTGAGTCGGTGTCGGTGCAATTGATGTGTGTCTGTTCTGCACTTAATTATTGGTGGGTGAGGTGAGCTATCGTGGTGTGATTGGGGCATTATTTTTCTATCTTATTCTATTTATGGTTGGGCTTTTATTATTTTTCTTAGTTTTCATTATTCTCTTGTGCATTTACATATCTAATGTATTTGAATTTAATTTTCACGTATGTGCAACCTAAATCTTTCGTATCGAATGTGCATAAAAAATATGACCTCACGAAGCTTGAGAATATTCTAAATATCTCGCTAAATGGATACCAAATGGCTCGCTCCCTTGGGATTAGCCAAAAGACCGAGACGAGAACATTTTCATTTTCGGGATAGTTAAAAGACGGAGACCCAAAGGGTGGTTTACTTCCAAGCAAAAAAAATATATGGCACCGAATAGGGCTATCAAAATGCCTCGTTGTTCGCGAACAGCTCGTGTTCGGCTTACTAAGAAACACGTGTTCAGCTCGTTTGCTAAGTTAACGAGCCGAATACGAACAACACGAAAAAAGATTTGTTCGTTCGTGTTCGGCTAGTTTTGGCTCGAAATACTACTAATCAATTATATATATATATATATATCTTTGATGAGTAATATTTTTAAAAA
>NW_018164709.1:105039-128861 GCF_001263595.1 Phalaenopsis equestris | reverse complement strand
TATATATATATATATATATATATGTATGTATATTTGATGAGTAGTATTTTTAAAAAACTTAATTAACTACAAGGCTATAAAAATTTACAATCACTTATAAGTATTAATTAAGAAAATTGAATAAAAACTATAAAATTAGATTGAAATGATGTTTTAATATAAATAATAATTTTTAAATCTTGCCCCAATCTTTAACATCTTATGGCTATCTTATGACTACACAATTAGGATTGTCAAATCGGCTCTTTGTTCGTGAACGGCTCTTGTTCGGCTCGCTCAGCAAACGAGGCGACCATGAGCACACTTTTTGAGCTCGAAAACACGAGCTGAACAAGAGCTGAGCCTGGGCTCGCTCGTGTTCCACTCGTTTACACCCCTAGCACCGAATGCGAGGGGCAACTGTTTGTAACCAGCTCCCTCAGCTGATTATGGGATTCTTCATAAAGATGGCTAAGAGGCACCCCAATGAATACTTTTCTAATTCTCTGAGAAAGCCTCTTGCCAAAGGAGAGCTGCCTCTCAGATTACACTGCATGACGATCCAAGTTCATCCTAATGACAAGAGAGTCTCTATTGAGAATTTTCTCGAGTAGGTCGATCGAAGAATTCTCAACCGATTGAAGACTTCTTAGTTGACTGAAGGCTTCTCAGCTAATTGAACGATTATCAGATAATCGAATGACAACACCAGTGGGCCATTAAAAGCCCCTCTTCAAGAAGTTCTAAATACGATAGGGTGCCAACGACAATTTTGGTTATTACAAGGTCCTCAAGTCACTTACAAATATAAAAATGAGTAATAATGACTTGTAACATCCCTATTAAAACAAGGACAAACATGCAACTTGACTAGATACCCAATGATTTATATATAAAGGGTCATTTCTTCAAGAAATGAAAATTGGATTTATCCTCTCAAAACTTGTGTTACTATATACTTTATTTCTTTCTGTCTCTTTTTCTCATCTGTCAAACACTTTATATTTTGGGTGTGATCTATAAGACATTTTTTGGATTCAATATTCGAAAAGGTGTGGTGAACGTGAAATCTTATCATCAACAAAAAGAGGAATGTGTCACAGGGAAGGAACTTAATTGGGAGAATCCTCTAATGTGGAGTTTGGAAGACAATTTGTGCAACACTGAATTCAAGAACTCTGAGAGAAAACAAGTGACACAAAATTGACCCACACAATACTCGAGGGGAGAGCACAAGCTCCTCAAGAATCGAATCCTTGAATTAGAACCTAAACCCCAGCGCCACTGAATCATATTGGACTGCATCTTTAACTTAAGGGACAAAGGTCGGGCAAGCCACTTGAGGAGAAGAACTTAATTGGAGCGCCAGAAATGGATGAGGAGCAAGGGAATGATTATCATTCGTTGTGGTTGTTGCTACAACTTTGCCCGTGACAATGAAGTGAATCATTTGGGGATTATCAAACATGATGAAGTGGACTCGATACCGCCAATTATTAAGAAGATGATCAAGAGGATGTTGTTGTGGCACATCCTTCCAGTGGATTGTGTGCCCAACAATTGCATAATCAATATTTACAAAGAAGGGGATTGCATTCCACTCCACATTGACCATCATGACTTTCTCGGGCCATTCAACAGTCCCCTTTATTAGTAAATGCAACCTTATGTTTGACAAAGAACTACAAATTTTTGGCCTAGAGGAATTCTGAGGATCGGTTGAGATTCCTCTAGTTGGACCAGTTTTGGTTCTCAAAGCAAATGGGTCAGATTTAGCAAAGCATTGCATCTCAGCAGATCCGCGAAGGAGAGTCTCAGTTACCTTCAGAAAAATGAATGACAGAAAAGCACCATTTGGTTATTAGCCTGACCTAAAGCTGGAAGGGTTGTGACCTCTGAAGTTGTGAGACAACACACCTCTAAGCGTATGCAAGGGGACTTCTTATTCCGCAGTATACCTTAGGAGGTGAGGTTGGTCTCAACATGACTCTAGGCGGCTGAAAGAACATGCATCATGAAAGGAAGATATAGAATAAAAAACTGCAGTTTATGGATGTATATAGATGTTTTATTTTGACCGAGATGATATCATCAGATTTTATTTCACAGTATTTAATTTCAAAGAGAATTAATGAAGATCAGTTTGACTTCAGTAATTCAGTACAATTAGCATGTTCTAAGTTTGCCACATTGTGCCATTGATTTAAAGTCGTTGAACTAAATGTTGATTTAGTTTTATAATGGACAAAGAACGATACAAAAATTTGTAATAAAAAACAAATGAAATAATGATAACAAAAATTCAAAACCAAGAAGACTAAAAATAAATAAATGATAAGAAAATTCGAGAAATAATCAAACTGTAAAACTCCACACAATTCCACACTTCCCATAATCTTCACCAATACATAAATTCTGTAGACATCCATAAATTTCACATCAATCTCCACAAGATTCAACTCCAAATACCACAAGTCTCTACACTCTCACAACTTTTTGCAACATCTCTACGCTTCACAAATCTTTGTAACCCCACAAGTTTCACCAGCTTCTACAAATCTCACAAATCTCCATGAGACTCCTCAATTGCCACAATTCCATATCGGGGTAGGTGTAAGGCCCTCTTAAATGGAGCAAGGCATCTGAATTCTTTTCTCAGCACTTAACAATTGGGATAGGTGTAAGACCTCCTTAAATGGAGCAAGACATTTGAATTCTTTTCTCAGCACTCAGCAATCGGGATACGTGTAAGTCACCCTTAAATGGAGCAAGGCATCTGAATCCCTTTCTCAGCACTCAACAATTGAGATAGGTGTAAGGCTCTCTTAGATGGAGCAAGGCATTTGAATCCCTTTCTCAGCACTCAACAATTGAGATAGGTGTAAGGCTCTCTTGAATGAAGCAAGGCATCCAAATCTCTTTCTCAACACTCAACAATTAGGATAGGTTTAAATGGAGCAAGGCATTTGATTCCTTCGCTATTGTTTGGGTTGGATGTGAGTCTCTGTGCTTTTTCTCCCCAATGTATCAAAATTACCTCAATCAACCCTTCAGTCAAATGTGAGTCCCTGTGCTTCTCTTCTCAACCTGATCTCCTCGTTTATCCGAATCTAGAATCACACACAACTAAAAAGAAAGGAAGAAACAAAAAAAATCAAATTATTTAATCCCTAACAAAAATTTTCAAAATCTTCAACTCAAATCTTTCCTTCGAGATGAGAATTTCTAAGTGGAAACCCCAACTCAAATTCAATATGAAATCTGTTTCGAGTCCTGACCTATTCCAAGTAGGTCTACCTAGATATTTCCTTGGGTTTTGTTGATCTCTTCAATCAACACGAATATGTATGGTGTGCTTGTTCAACACACCACACCATTTGGGGGTCCATTTGTTGACCTCATTTTGGTGAGGTCTAGTTTCCCTCCTAGAACTTAGAATCTAAACATAGAACATTCCTTTTGACTATCCTAGAAGACTAGTGTTGGGATTCACCTTGGAATTTCTAGCCGCCTCTTAATTCTTTTGTGAAGTCTTATATGGGTGGTCTCAAACCTTCAACACTTGGTTGAGAGGGTTAAGACCAACATAATGCAACTCAAGAGTTCTTATAGGATCATGAGGCCCTAGGAAAACCCTTTATGGCTTGACTATCTCACTCTAATACCTCAACCTACACATCATTACCTGCACTCATCTGACCACTTCACATCACCACACCTCACACTCCATCACTATCTTCACAAACCTAATCCACCCAAAATTCAAAATTACTGAATTCCCAAAAAATTTCCCAAGATCACCTAAAATTCCCAAATCACCCAAAATACCCAAAATACCCAATTTTCCACCTCAATTATCCAAAATTATCAAAATCTCAAATTTCACTTAAAAAAACACCAAAATCAATCCAAGCCACCAAATCCACTCCAAATCCAACAAATTTCAAATTTAAACCCAATTCCGCTAGAATTCAAATTCAAATCCGAAGACATTAAATTTTAAGTTCAAGCCAACCCAAATCCACCCCAAACCTAAAATCCACCTAAATTTGAGTCCAAATGCAAGCCTCAAACTCACCAAGCCTAAGCCATGAATTCCATTATGACAAGTTTAAGAATTCATGAAGCTCACCATGATTTAATTCTCAATACCATTAAAACCCAATTCATGTCCAAAACCAAGCCCAAAAAATCAATTCTTCTTAACCCATCCTAAAGTTCTAAAACCTAAAATCTAAAGGCCCACTCCACCATGACATGAATTTCTCATCATCAATTTGATTAAAATCAAATCGGGGAAGGAGGGGGGGGGGGGGGGGGGGGGATGAAATGCATGATTAAATTTTTCACATTTGGCTTCATGACGAACCTTCATAAAATGCCAAAAAATCCCTAAAATCCTTCTTCATGAAAACTAGCCAAACTAAATGTGAGCCCCTTGGCCATGTATATGTCATCACTCCTTAAATGGAAAAAGGAGGTGTCTCTTTTAATATCTCCTAAAAAGCACTTAACCATACCCATGCTTCACTCTAACCCATGATTAAGCCCTAATTCTTATGATGGGGACTTAGCTACCCAAATCCAAATGATTACCACCAGGTCAAGCCACCATAGGGAGTCACCAAAGCCCATTCCCATGAACCAAGCCCGAGTCAAACCCAAAAGTTAACCAAACTCTATTCCACTTCAATCCAACTCTTACACACATGACACCACATAATTGACTTCACCAATCTCCATCCCTAACCTTCCACGGCCAAATGACAACCTCCCATGGCCTGGCTGGCCACCATGGTCGGTGGCAAGCCCAAGGTCGAGAACCACCAAAAGGGGGGAAACCCAAAATTGAGCCCATCCAATGTGGGTCACTCACATTGGACTCTTGCCTCCACCGTAGCTCCACCTAGGCGCCACCTTGGACCCCTGATTTTGGCCAACTCAATGACCAAGCTTATAAATAGGGCACCCCTCACAGCTAAAATGAAAGAAGTGTTTAGACCTTAGCAAAGCCCTGCTAAATTGTCTCCAAACCACTCCTACACTCATACAAAGATCATCCCCATTAATTTTAGCCATCTCTCTCACCTCAAAAATCTAATTTCCAACTGAAATCCAAGGCTTTTTTGGCCATCTCATCAAACTCCATAAAACTCTAAATTGAGCCTTCTAAAAGCTTCCCCATACTTTAAAATCATTCCTGGAATCAAATACCCCCTCTCTTGTGGCCTTTAACCTAGTGCTAGATCAAACCCAATCCATCATTTGGTCTAGGTTATACCTAGACCCAACCACAGAGGAAATTAAGACTTGGAGGAGGTTTGTGGTTTCAAGGCGAAGCTTCGCAACTAATTTAATGGAGGCCTCACCTTCTAGGAAAAGGTATAAGCTCAAAATCTTTGATTTTGTCTCAGTTTTGGCCTTTTTAAAAGAGAATGAATAATCCATGTCCACTTAGCTGTATAGATGTGTTTGTCTCACTTAGATTAAGCTATATGAATAAACAATACTTAATTTGGTTAATTATCGAGGGAGATCTTAGCTCTAGAGTGTGAACAGTTTATAAGTTATGATTCATTGGGGATGATGAACAGATGTCATTCATTTCCATGTTTTTAAAATGGACGGCGTATATTAGTTCAGACTACACATCAGTTCAGTTAAAGACCCTGGACTGCTGGGTGACAAGCAACCCACGTGGAAATCACAGCCAACAACAGGATGACATGCGGTCTTTTATAGATGTCGAGGATGAGTTGGATGTCGTGTGGTTAAGTAGATAAATCTGGAATTTTCAAATTAATTAAATTAAAAAAAAATAAATATAACTTTAAAAACTCATATCTTTGTGTAGAAAAATCATAAAAAAAAAAGAAAAATACCTTCGTGCTCAGTGGACAGAGGATAAAACTCATATCTTTGTGTAGAAAAACCATAAAAAAAAAAGAAAAGAAAAATACCTTCGTGCTCAGTGGACAGAGGAGAGTTTATTTTATATTTAATTTTGAATTAATTTATCCTAGAGACCATTTTAATCATAATTAATTAAATATTAATCACCATGACGTTAAATTTTTAGGGTTTTTTTCCCATGTGATTAGGGGTGTTCTATGATTTTTCCAATGTCTGAAAACACCTCTAGCCATAAAAACCCTAATTTTCTACGGGATTCACTTTTTTTTTAATAAAAAAATTATAAAAAATAAAATTTAACTCAGAAAAATATGAAATCAAGTGTGGTGAGTTCAGCGAGGTTAGAGGGATTAGGGAAAAATTAAAAAATTGATTTTAAAATTGAAAATGTATTTCTCTATTTATTTTCTCATCAAGATCAATTAAAATTATAAAAATTAAAAGAAAATTTAAAAAAGTATGAAAATAGTTTTAATTGGTCCTTTGACTTTAAGTAACGTTATAAAATTTTCTTAAGAATAGAGGACATGTTTTGGGTGATCAAATTAATTACCATTAAAAATTTATAATTATGGGTTTTACTAACTACAGAAAAAAATTAAATATTAGAAGAATATAGTTTCTCCTCTATTGTTTTACATATTCCATGTGTAAGAGGTCAGTGAAATCTCATGGTCATTTGAATTAAATATAAGAGTTATGGGGGTGCAAATTCTAGGGGCATAATAGTAATTTTGAAATTTTATGCTCTAACCCAACTTTAATTAATTTTTTAGGTTAAACCAAAGGGAAAAGTTGTTAAATTGTGATGATTAATATACTTAAGTGATTGAAACACAAAGAATAAATAAGGTATTAACTCATTCATGACATTATCGAAAAAGGGTAAAATTATAATTATTTGAATTGTTATGCATAAGAAGAAATGAGAACCTGGGGGATCCAAGAGTGTGGGTATGACTTGAAAGATCAATAAGTTGCTGATTTAAATCCTCAACCAATGGTTAAACCAAATCAAATTCTTCCAGTAAAGATTAAGCACACTTTACAAAACTTTTCAAAAAATGATAAGTTTAACCCTGAAGCCTTGAGAGCTTAATAGTGAATTAGGTTTAATTTAATATCATTTGAGGAATGATTAAAGTAGGAAATATAAATGATAATAAAACCTCTTAAAACACTACATACCCAAGCCCAATTGAGAGAAAAATGTGTAAAATTATCTGATGGTTATAAGCGTACTCTTAGAGGTGCTTACTTGCATAACTCTTAGTATGACATTAAGGATTGACCATTTGCCCCACTCATAGGCTAACTAAGACATCCACAAGATTACACTGAGCATAGTTTAAAGTATAATAATATAACTCCTAATTCAACATAGGTCAATCAACTCAACAACATAATAAGGCCAAATGAACTTGAACAAGTTAAGAAAATTTTAAAGTTGTTCAAAGTCATTCTCCAAATACCTTTCACAAGATTTTGGACATTCCAGAGGACATTTGGGTTTATTATAATTTATTGAGGAAAGTCATCCCCAAAACATATAAACTCATCAAGATATGATTTGAGATCTTTCAACTTAAAGCATAACAATGAGAATTATCTCATTACAATTTAACCTACAATAATACTCAATGCTCCAGGATGTGAGTTTGAACATTGCACTCAAACCCTTATAGTAATTGAGGATATTATAAATGACCACATGTGGATCATCGAGGCTGGTGTAAGTTGGAGGTTTTGGTGGCAAGGATAATACTGAAAAAGGCATCTAAGTTTGTGGGATAGTAGAATAGTATTGTATCTCCTAAACCCGATGACCTTGCGAGGGTATAGGATTGATACTACTATTAACCAATATTTGGTAAAGGGTTGCCCTTGCCCTCATGGCCTGTTGATGGTTCTGGCCCAATGGTGTGACTGACTCATGAACTGTCTAATGCGTGAACATATAATATAACATATTTTCCGATACAATTTAATATTTTTCCTGCTAAAAGAAAAGCTTAAATTATTTATATGTATGACAAATTAAGAATTTTTTAGTGTTATTTTTGGCAACTTCATATGTGTCACATAGACCAGGCTGATGGTAATATACATCTTATCTAATCTTTATATTAGATGTAAGAATTTTCAGTCACAAATTTTGCAAACTAAGCAGATGTCATAAATTCTTAGTTTATATAATCAATTCTACTATCAAGTGATATACTTATCTCTCGGGATGATGTGTTTCTTGTAGTATTGTGCTCGGTTACTTAAACTGTTTTTTATATGAGATTGATTTGATCTCATCCTTCAAAATCAAAATTATATATCCATTAAGTTAAATCATTTTCTTGAAAAATCGACCGACGGTAGCCTGTTGGTGGGAAAAGTTCACGTGAGAGAGGAAGGCCAACTATAGACTTTCACTGCTTTGACAACCTTATTGGCCTGTATCTTCGTGTCAAGCTTCTTTGATGTGACCT
This sequence comes from Phalaenopsis equestris, assembly GCF_001263595.1. Classification (NCBI taxonomy): domain Eukaryota; kingdom Viridiplantae; phylum Streptophyta; class Magnoliopsida; order Asparagales; family Orchidaceae; genus Phalaenopsis; species Phalaenopsis equestris. The sequence continues at coordinate 120,489 of NW_018164709.1, read as the reverse complement.
TAGCAACTAGTGCCTCCTAAGACATAATAAATCTCCCATAAGCTACTTATCTGAGAGAAAAACCATAGGCTCGATCTCCATTAGATTTATCAAGAAAAGTGAAGAATTTGATATGTTGTTAAAGATATTTTAATAGATCTATGGGGAAAGAGACGAAGTTCCTAGAAAATTGACAGCGATGAAGAATAAATGGAGTGAATCTGCTGTTGTGGAAGTTCCCCTTGCACGCATTTTGTCAGAGGCGTCTTTCAGAATAGTTTTTCTTCACTGTTCTCATCTTCTTATTATCGACACGTTCCACGATCATCACACCTTTAAGATGTTGAATTCAAATTTCTCATGTAGCTCATGCTCAAGGAATAGAGAGTAAAAACTGAGAAAGGGAGAAAGAGAGAATGAAAGGAGTGACCGCGATTTTCCCTAGCAGGGCAAAGTGGGGGTCTTCCCCGAGCTCTCAGACCCATTTTATGTATTGAAAGAGGTTATTACAAGAAAAGGGGAGAGCGATGCCTAAATAGCTGGGACACCCAAATGGCATGAGTGACCAAACAAAAAAAAAGTCCTTCCTATAGATGATATGAGGATAAAAGTGCAAAAATTATATTATGGTCTCTCGTAGTTTCAAGTTGTTATGACCATAGAAGTTATCAGTTATTATTATCTCTAAAAGTTAAGTAATAATTGTCTTCATCGACACATTTTCATATATCTAACACTTTTTCATATGCCTCCACCAATGTGACATACCAGTCTCTGCGACCATCAGCTCTCATCTAGATCCATGCCGACATTTTCGGACATACAAACCATATATTAATGAAGTGAGAAAGTGAAGGGTGATAAACATACTATTTTTATGTTATTTTAAAAATTTATTATTATACAAATAAATATAAAATAAATCTAAAATTAATTTTTGTTGTTAATGTAAACATTAAATAAATAAATTTCTAGTTAAGATATTCTCATTGTGTTAAATAAATTTAAATTATTGAAATATTTACCTACATATCTCTAAATTTATATTTATGTATGTATGTATACATATATACATACATACATACATATAATATATATTGGAGGTGCTTAGCTAACATTGCAAAAAACAAATTTACATGACACTATTATCCTACTATTTTAAACTGAAATATATAATTAAAAAAACTGAAATAGTGATATTTTTGATCTAAAATGGAAGAATTAGGCGATATAAATGTTTAAAATAATTTATGGGATATGTAGAATACATAAAAGTTAGGTGGTATATACGTAGATAACTGAACCGAAAATCCCCCCCCCTTCGGTTGGTTCTCGACCTCGCTCCGATCATCAATGGCATCAGAAGACGAGAGAGTTGCCTTCTCCCTCACCGGCCACAAAACCCAACTTCCCATCGCCGCTCCCTTCGGCTTATGCTTATCCCTCAGCCTATATTTTCTTCTCATCCGGTACCCTAATATACCCATCGGCTCCGCCATCAAGCTAGCCAACGGCGTTATCCAAGCGTCAAACGCCTTCAAGTACGTTAAATCCCCTCCTTCTCCTGCCATTCTTATCTTCGCATCCAAAGTGGTGATCAAAGGCTTTAAGTTCTCCCGGCGCCTGATTCCTCCCGGCGCTTCTGGGAGACCCTCTCCGTCACCTATCTCCACCAGAAAGCTCAAAGCTTGCGTTGCTGGCGTCAATTTCTTCCGGTACGCACTTCATCCTCCTCATGCTGATATGCCTATGGGGCTAGGGTTTCTTAACAGCGGGCACAAGTTCTCCAAGAACCTTCTTAGGGTTGTGGACGTGTTTACCAGGCATCAGCTGGATGAGGTTATTAGAAGAAGTGTGGATGCATTTGGTTTGCTATTTAAGGCTTTTGTTGTCGTGAGTGTGATCGGGGAACGGGTTGGAAGAAATGGGTGGGCATGGAAGCAAAATAGGATTGAATTTTGGAGAGTTTGGGATTTAAGATGCGGGCTTTGCCTGATTTGTAGAAGATCACATTTTGATAGATTTGGTACAGAGAAGAGACTTCCTTGTTTTAGGGTATTGGATTTTAGTGATAGTTATGTGCCTAGGGAGGATTTGGAGGTTAGTATATCTGAACTACTTTCACTATCTATTCCCATAGAAGAGTTGGGTTTGCCTGCTCTATTGCAAAGACTTTAGCTGCACTATGCTATCTTTATGTATCAAACAGCTGCTATATGTTGTTTATATGCCAGTAATGTTAAAGAAAGTATTACTATTTTTTTGAAGCACAGCAACTCTGTGTCTGCTAAAAAAAAAGCTATTTGTAATTGTCCCCGACCCCATCCTATGTACCCAAGGATTCTAAGACGCGCTACTAAATATGGGTTTTGGATGAACAAAAGTGTTTAAAGTGTTCACCTCATGTATGGTGTAAACTATATGCAGTAGTTTCCAAATAGATTTTTGAAATATAATGTATATGTAATAAAAATATAATTTTTTTATATTTTTAAAATAGGTCATAAGAAAGAAAATCCTAAATGACACCTATTAGACCCCTTGAAACCTTAGCACAATATACACATACTAGTCATTGTGCGATAGCTGGTATTTGCCCACCGAGCCATCCTTATGGGCAATGCTCGCTAACGCGTCGTGACCAACAATAGGTCACTCAGCTAACGAGCCATCTTCGTCGTCGAATGCAAAGGGATCTAACGTGTTGTGACCACTCTGTCGGAGCACTGATCACGAGATAGCGAATATTCGTCACAAGTATGCGGTAGTATATATTAGTGACGGATACGCTGACAATGTAAGGATGCACATGCAAGACACATCACATTAATGTTGTTCTTGGCCATCTAGGGTATAGAACGTCATTGGGGAGAATTACATCTTGCCCCAATAGTGACCAAACACACAGGCATATTGTAAGTACACCACTCTCTCAGTTATAGTGACATACACCACATGTTGACGTGGATACGCCACTAGTGGCATAACCATACCAGGAATAGGCAGTGAAGGATAAGCATCTCTATAGTTTTGTCTTTAGGAGCCACATACCCCATTCAAATCAAACAATCAAAATGAACGAGAGATAGAGAAGAAGGAAGGATCATGAGTAACCCTCAAATGCGATGTCGAGCCACGTATGACTCTCCCTATCCTTCTTCCTCAACCAGCCAACACAAATTGGAAATCAAACTACCCACAAAATCACTTTCTAAGCAGCCCCTAAACTCCACATAAATCTGCACATAACTTTCTATCAAAGAACCCTCAATCCCATTGAAATTCTATACAAATTTTGCAAACAAACAACAAATAAATACTCTTGAATCCAAAAACCAAACCACAACCCCTTTCTTCCCTTGTTTTACTATGGCAACTCCTAAATGAGTCCCATAATTCTTTCTAAATTCTGCCAATAAGCAGCGCCAAATTTTTGTTGAAATCAACCAATTCTTGTTGCAAATCAATTCCATGAACTCCATATAATTCTTCTTAAACCTGCTGCTAAATAGGTTCGAACTCCATCCAAATTTTGCTTAAATTTGTTGCCAAACAACTACTAGCCAAATGATCCTAGTTGTTGCCTAATTATAACCCATCCCTTAGCTTTCTTGAACCTACCTGTAGTCAGAGCCAAGAGCAGCCAACTTGATTACACCATCCTATGGCACAACTGCCTTGAATGGCCTCAATACACCTATAGTTGACTAGGTGGCTGCTCCTCATTGGATGAGACCTAACTACCTAGGACATTCATTCTTGTCTTCATTGCCAACTGTCTCTTAACCGGTTATTGGACGGAAACCGACTTAAATGTCTATAAATAGCCATGTGGGGCCTCATTTTCAGGTTGTTCAAGAATTGAGCCCAGATCATTCATAAGCCCTTTCATTTTCCCTTAGAGAGACTTGGAGTCTCCTCCAAGAGTTCCAAAGCCACCGTCATCCTCAATTTCTCCTCCTCCATTTCCTGGAATGGAACCCAACCCAAAATAAGGCAAACCCAATTCTCTACCTCCATCAGCCAATCCTCTTCAAAAGACTCCCAATCCCATTCCATCATCAAATTGCAATTTAATTGAGCTTCCTACACCATTTCCACACAATTTTCGACCACTCTTAGATCAAATTCCTACATCAGATGCATGGAGCTTGTTGCTAACCAAAGTCATGTTTGTGGGAGCAAGACAAAGCATATGAGATCATCTAATTGCAAAAATTGCCCCTGCACAAGAGGTGCGCTTGAAACTCTAGATCAGGTGTTTTGGTTTTGGTCATTATTGGGCAATTAAACTAGATGAAAGAGACTTTAACAAGGATGATTCAAAGAATACTTGAGCATGTATCAAAGACCATTCCATGTGTTAGTTTGTTCTTGGTTATTGGAAAAGTGATTCCAATCAATTGCATTGCTTGTTTTGACATAGATACTTCACTTCTGAATATAAATGAAGCCCTTAATTGCCAACTTTACCTTACCACCTTCTAGGAATCATCTTCAAGGTTGTTCTCCCAACTCCCTGTTAAAATTATCATTTCATTCATTGAGAATGAGAGGTAGTTTGTATCTTAGTTTGTTAGTACTAAAAAACCTTCGAAAATTTTGCATTTTTGAACAACTAGTGATGTTGAAATATATGATACTAACTTTTTTATAGAGTATTCATATAGTGTTAAGTTACATTGAAATCTGAATGGTAAGATTGTCAACATATAGAGAGAAACAAGATGCAGTATTTATAAATGGATTAAGACTTAGAAGAAAAAAGGCTCAACTTTAGACTAGGAGGGAGAGTTAATGTTAGTCTTAGTATTATTAAGGGCGTGTTGAATTTAGGCGAAGGCAAAAAAAAAAAAAAGTTTTGAGTTAATACATGAGATGCATATCAGAGGTAGTTGGGTAGGATGACCTGCATCATTTTCCATTCCTGCAAATTTATCTCTTATGTTTGAATTGAAGGGAAGGGAAGATGAAGTTTTGGATTGGATGCTATGAGGAAAAGTTCAAATGAATAATAAATAGAAGTGCAACACAAATAAGGTGAAAGTTTTGCAATCATAAATCACCCATAATGATTGTTTCTTTCCATTAAGGTTGAAGTAATTATTAAGCTAAAAAAGAGAGATGTTGGAGACATGAGCATATGCTTTAGAAAAACTCCATTTATCCTATTGTTAATGAGGGAGTATACTACTAATAAATTATTGATTTAGCTAACAAACTACAAGATTTTAAAAGGGCTTCAACAACAGAATGAGAAGTTTAAAAAACTTTAACTATATATAGATGGGTGAGAATCTCTCTGTAATAGGTGTGAAATCTATTGACTATTTTTATAAGATGAACTGTTTGTCTCAAAAGAATCATGGACCTCACATCCATGCCAATTGAAAATATGTTTTTTAAGTAAACATAAAGAGAAATAAATCGTCATTCAGAGTTAAAATATTAAGACAACCTTCAAGTTTTCAAACTTTAATCATAACTTTAATATGTCTCTTGCCAATAGGGTAGCCAGTCAGGGATTTTGATGAGTAAAGAGTAAGATACCTGAGAGGGGAGAGAGAGAGAGAGGAGGACGAGGATGAAAGAGCAGTTGGATTTGAGTATTGAGTCAATATTTAGCTGACACAGGTTAAAAGAAAAGGGGTAAAATAGAAATTTATAGAGCGAGAAAGACTCTATTAAGACAAGGAGGTGAGAGAGTTAAGGGCAACAAATGAAATCATCCCTTCACTAGAAGTTGAATATATTTTTCACTATTTTTTAAGTTTTTTATATTTTAAAAATGTAATGTTTTAAAGCATGAGTTTGTGAGGAATCCAGATATTCCATGAGGTTAAGAATGGTAGAGAATACAGGCAGGATAATGACCAAAAGGGAGCAAGATGTCACGGACTAACTTTCCTCAAGTCACCCGTGCGGCTTTAGCGCTCTTTCTTAGCACTAAATCAGCCTTACCCCTCACAACACTGGACTTATGAGCCCCAAACACTCTTAAGAAGAATAATAGAGAGAAAGGAATAATTAGCACTTGAATACTAGAATGCTTTGATACCACTTGTCACCTCCCAAAAGAGCCCTTATGGGTGGTGGGCAGCCCAGGACTTAAAGCAGTTCTTTTGGGAGGTGACAAGTGGTATCAGAGCAGATTACTGCCTGCCAGGTGTGTGGACTCTCCATGGTCCAGTGGGACCCTCGGTGAAGCCGATCCGTGACGAGGGCGTCACGTGATTGGGTGGAGGAGAATGTCACGGACAAATAGTCCCACATCGGCTAGGTGTAGGACCGAAAAACAGTATTTAAGTCCTGGGCTGCCCACCACCCATAAGAGCTCTTTTGGGAGGTGACAAAGAGCTCTTTGAGTAGTGAGTTTATGCTTGATTGAGGAATATTATATTTGAATTCTCAAATACTTTTTTACCCACCATTTGTCTATTTTATTTTAAATTTCTCATTCTATAGCCTAATTCTCATTGTATTTTGAGATTAATTCAAAAGAGATCAATTTCTTAAAAGAAATTTATATGCATCCTTTAGCGTGTAAAAATATTTGGGACAATAGAAGTTATCTGGTGATTCACTACAAGGGCAGAACCAACTTTTTTTTAGAGGGGGGCAAACTCATTATATATAAAAAGTACAAATATTCTTAATCACTCGTTTTTTCTCTTTAAATAGCGATTCATTTATCAAAATTTAACTAAAATGTCTTAATATCATTGCAAATAATTTAAAATTATCAATCAAATATTCATAACATAAAATATATGTGAAGCAAATAAAGTATTCAAAATCTAATAATTCAACATCAACCAGAACAAATTTTAAAAAAAAAATTAGGCACACTTTTCGACACGTTTAAGAATCAATGGACATTGTAGGTCATTTTTAAAAGTGAAGGCCTAAAATCATCTATGTTTTAAAGCAAAAGCACAATCAATCATTTTTTAAGTATAAAGACACTACTGGCCAAATTTTAAAATAAAGGCATGCTATTAACTTTTATTTTAAAATAAAATAGAACAGCAAAGTGTGTACATATATGCAGTTGAAAATTTAGAGATTTTGACCAAAGGATAAAGAATGATGGCCATAAAATGCTTAATATGTTGCTGAAATAAAAAAAATAAATGTTGAAATAAAATGATTACATAATAATTATTATCATGTGCTAACTAATTTAGTTTTGTGGAAAAAATACATATTGTAGAAAATGATAAGTAATTTATTTTTTTCCTTATAATAATAATTTCTAAGAACTAAAGATCTAACAAATCGCTCCCTTTCCTTTCACCTTTCCCTTATAAAAAAAATAAATAAATTAGGCAATGATTTGGAAATAATTCAGCAACAATAGTGTTTTATTTAAATAAGATTTAGTAAATCTGCTAAATCTAAATTTATCGAATCTAGATGGTGCTAAACTTAGAATAATGTTCGACTCATTTAAATTATAAATCCAATTAAATCCGTTTAACATCTTTGGCAATGTTATTTCAGAGGCTCACATCACAATTTTTTTAAAAATATTAAAAGATTCAAAGTGATATGTTGAAAAGTTAAAAATTACTTCTAAAAAAAATTCCGTATCGAATAAAAATTAAATGTTGTAAGGATCTAAAATCTACTTCAACTTCCCACGATGCATGCACCTCAACCACCTTATAACTAAGTTTCCTTGAGGTTTCTATTGGCCTCCCTTTGCCACAATGGCATGTGATCCCACGATATGGTTGGCTGCTCTTTCTCCCATCCCTAAATCTACCATGTGATGCTCAGGAAATCTCTGCCCGCTATATAATCATATTCTTCCTCAAAGCTTCATTTTTTTACCCTCCTTTGTCTTTCTTCTCCATTAGGAACTTCCATGCATAGCCCTTGTACTGATTGCTTTCATCTCATTGGCTTATCAGCCGTACCTTTCATATTTTTTCTCCTTGCGATGAGAACGTTGGGGCACTGATTGCTTTCATCTCATTGGCTTATCATATTTTTTCTCCTTGCGATGAGAACGTTGGGGCTCATCGGAGGAACGATGTTGCAAATAAAGACGGCTATGTTGATTACAAAACATTTTTATGGTGACCCTATTTTTTCTCCTTGTGATGAGAACGGTGGGGCTCATCGGAGGAACGATGTTGCAAATAAAGACGGCTATGTAGATTACAAAGTAAACATTTTTATGGTGATGCATTTATATTAATTTTATGCTAAGAGAGCGAAATAGTTCTACCAAACAATATTATGAATATTTTATGTTAAGAGTTAAATAGCTTCCATCTAGAAGAGCTTCATCATAAGTTGGCAAGCCCTAACCCTAACCCTAACCCTAGAGAGAGCACTCTGATTGCTCTTGTTTTCATAATTTCCTTCTATAAGAATTAAAAAAAAAAAAAGGGACTTACATGCATATTTCAAATTTTACACCTAAATTCTTTGCTGGCATGTCCAATGGGGATGAGCAGAATTTAAACAGGTGCCAAACAGCAACAAAGACAACTTGAAATCCTACAGGTTCTCAAATCCCTTTTCTCCCTCTGCAACGTTTCTTCAGTTTCAGAGCAAATGCAAGGAAATGATAGATGAGGTTTAGGTGTGAAATTTATAATGCAATGAGTTTTGAGTGTTATGTTTGTAAATTCCCCCCATTAAAAGTACCCTTCTATTTAATTGTTGCAGCCCAAAATAGAAAAATAAAATAACAATTGCCTGCAGTAGCCTAATCTGGAATAATGAAAATAAAATATACTTAGAATTAGGGCTGTCAGAACGGCTCGTTGTTCGGGAACAGCTCGTGTTCGACTCGTTAAGAAGCTCGTGTTCGGCTCTTTAATTTCGTTTGATAAGTTAACGAGCCGAACACGAACTAAGATGTGTTCGTTCGTGTTCGGCTCGTTTTGGCTTGAAATACTACACATCAAGTTTATATATATATAAATAAAGTAGTATTTTAAAAAAATCTAATTGACTACAAGGCTACAAAGATTTATAATCAATTAAAATATTGATTAAGAAAATAAAATAAAAATTATTAAATTAGATTCAAATGATGTTTTAATATAAATAATAATGTTTACATCTTGCTCAAACTCTTATTATCTTATGGCGACATGATTAGGGTCGTTCAAATGACTCTTTGTTCGTGAACAGCTCGTGTTCGACACGTTAAGCAAATGAGTCGAACACGAACACAGTTTTTGAGCTCGAAATCTAAACGAGCCTCGCTCGTGTTCGGCTCGTTTACACCCTATTTAGAATGTTATCCTTAGATTAAATACGCCTAAAAATATTAAATAATAATAATAATAATATTATTATTATTGTTTTTATTATATGGAAGCCTACGTACGCTTTTGTCGCCCAAACAAAATGCCAAAAAGACTCATTAAAAATATGTAAGCAACGTGCAAAGCAAATCTGGAGCTTTACTGACATGAAAAATGAAATACATAAAAATATCACTAATATTGAATTTATTTGAAATAAAATACACAAATTATATGCATAAATCTTAATATGTTGAGTCATAATTTTTTTTTTTTTTTTTTTTTTGGCTGAAATATCAAGATTTAGGTATGAGATATATAAGGCCAAATGATTTATGAAAGAACAATGATAGCCTATTATCCTCATTTTCCAATGATTTAATTTTATGATTATTTATGTATAACACCCCCCTCAATTCTTGTGTATTTATCTAACACCTAAACTTCAATTTATACGTATTAAGTCACTTTACCAAGGCATCAAAATATGTATTTCACTTCTATAACTTAAATTAGTGATGTTTTTTTGGTGAGATTAAACTTAAAAAAAGGTAAATTGTAGGTGTTAGATATGTAAATACATCGGGCAGCTTATAAGTGTGGGGGCGTTTTTTAAAACGTCGCGGTACTGTTTAGATAGCGCGTTTTACCCGCTTATCCGAAAACACGGTTTCATTTTTACATTAAACTCAGACCGCGTTTCACGATAAACTACTTATCCTGAAACGCACAAGCTGCCCCATACGGACCCCCAAAATGCCGTACATAATTCTCCTTCATAACATCACTATGATTTTAAGCGCGTCATACAGATCCAAATCTCCTATAAAAAGCCAAATTTCCATCCCCAGCAATCTCAGAACACAATGGATCGAAGAACAAGCAGAGCAGCCATAGCCATCATCATCATCGCCATAAGTCTCCTCTCCATAGAAAACTCTCGTGGAGAAGAAGACTGCGTGGCTGCAATAGTGAGCCTTGAGCCATGCACAGACTATATTACAGGCAGCAGCCCAGCACCTACTGCTCAGTGCTGCTTGAAGTTTGCGACAGTGGTCAACACAGAGCCTGTTTGCTTGTGCATGATCGTTAATGGCGGAGGTTCTCAGTTTGGGATTAAAGTAAACCAGACCAGGGCTTTAGCTCTTCCAGATGAATGTAAAGTTCAGACTCCGCCGGTCAGTCGATGCAACGGTAATATGCTGAAACTTTCTCATTGGATTTCATTTGACTTTATTCAGATTTAGTAGTTTTATAAATTTAGGAAGGTTTTTTTTTTGTTTTGGTTAAATTTGTGAGGAATTTGATGGGGTTTGCGTGGAGAAATTATTACATTTGGATGAGCTGCATCCGAATTAGGTGCTAATGGTGGTTTTTTTTTGTGGTGTTGGGGTGTAATAATACCAAAATGCTACAATGAATACCACCAGTTGTACCTACTCTATCCGGATGCAATCTTTTCTCATTTCGGTGAAGGGATTCTTATAGTCATAAGGGTAGACCCAAGTAGGGTCCGAGGGGGGCAATTGCCCCCTTCAAATTTAGATTTTTACTTATATATATAATTGTGAAATTTGACATTTTGCCCCTTCTGAAATATTATTTTATCTTTCATTGTTCTAGCCTCCCACGTTTAGTCTAATAAAAGGGCAGTTTGCCCCCTACAAAAAGAGACCGGTTCCGCCAAGTTACAGAACATCGATGATTAATCTAGTTGAGAGCGGTGGCTGAGCCAAAAAAATTTTAAAATAGGAAGATAAATTAATTATTTCCAAAAATTCCCTCTAAACAATAGGATCTAATAAATTCCTCTGTTTCAATAAATAAATCAATAAATACATGAAGTAAAACACAAAGTTTTATCTAAAAATTAAGAAAATAAATACATAGATCATGAAGTAAAATGATTAAGCATCTGATAGTGCAGGAAAAATGAGAGTGGAGCTCAGCTTGGCCACATTGCAAGCAGCTTAGTTAAAACTGAGAGAAAAGTGTTAAAATGATGTATGATATTCTGCAGGAGCTCTTTTATAGCTTTGGTCGATAACAATGTCAAATTAATTCCCTAAACTCATTCATGCTGGTAAATATTGAATGCTCATTAAATTGCCATTGCAGCAACAGCCGTGCCATCACCGTTCGTTTCTCCTCCTGGTGGAGGTGGAGGCAATTCTAACGGCGGAGATTCTGCGGGAAGCTTCTTGAAGCCTATATCACTTCCTATTGTCTTTTCTATTGCAGCAGTTGTGATTGCCTGTCTTTCCATGTCCTCTAAGTTCTTCTTAGCATAAATAAGCTCTCGGCTGTGTGCAAGCTTAATGCAATTTTTGTTTTTCTGTAAATGTGCTTTTTGTTTGTAATTTTACATGCTAGCTTATGTGCGGATCAGTCAAGTGATTAGACACATGAAGTTGGTTGGGGGCTCATATCATAGCCTCTAACCGTTCTTCATAACAATATATATATATATATATATAACTTTATTCAAACTTGATAAAACTCAAGATAAGATAGGATGACTTTGAACCTTATAATAAGCTGGAGTTAGATCGGCTCATTATCAAACCTTTAATAATGCTAGGCCCAATTAGAATCAGTTGGGCTGAAATGTCCTCTTTTTTTTGGGAAAAATAATGACACCTAGAATTTCTTTAATATAAATAAAATATTACATAAGGCCAAAAGAGAGCAAACCATTCATGAACTCATGAAGAAAAAAGATAAAAGTAGTGTAAAATAATGAAAAGAGAATCAAAGTAGAATAAAAATAAAATAAGGGTTAAGGGCTCAGAATAAAACAATAAATGTCTAAGCATATGCTCCATCCTAGCTGGGAGAGGCAGATTTCATGGCATGAGAAACACTAGAAAGGCATCTAGCGATGTGTAGTATCAGAATCAAAGATAGTAAGCAGAGCACCATTGGCTCAAAAAACGGTTGAGCCCTCAGTGAAGGTTCTAATCGTTCCAAAAAATCTTTAATTAGACCTGCAACGATAAGTATTTCCATCTTAGGAAAGCTGGTTAAAATCCATCTGCATGGGACCACTCCAGATGCAAAACCACTCGAAGACAAAAGGTCGCATACAAAGGCCCCTCTTAGCATAAGAGAATATCAAAATGCAGCAGCTAACATAAGAGTATACTAATAAGTCTTCCATCTAAACCATTCCAGCATAGCCTGTGAGGTAGCATCTCTTCAAACAAAAACATATAAAAATCTCACATTGTAACAACAAATTAAAGCAAAGATAAAACAGGCCCCAAATCAAAATGCAGCAACCAACACAAGAGTATACTAGTAAGTTTTCCAACTTTACAATTCCAACATGGCCTGGGGGGCAGCATCTCTCCAAACCAAAACATATAAAAACTTCTCCTTGTAACAACATAGTAAAAATAAAAAGATAAAGTAGACCCAAGGAGTGTTGTATTACATAAATCATAACCAATGTAATGAACAAAAGAGCAAACAGACACCAAAATAGCACAACTCATAAGAGAAAAAAGATTTTTAATGCTATCAGGGATTCTATCCCTATATTTTCATCTTTGAATTTTTTTTAAATGGTTAGTTTGATTTTATATATTATAGTTTCCTTTAATACAGAGTAATTCCTAAAGATTCTAAAAGTTCTTTCTAGTCAAATGTAATAAGATGTAATGTGGATAATAAGTAGCAAAAAAATATTTGACATTTTAGAATGAATATTATCAGAATAAGATATGATTTGTTGATCCTCCGAAATGAAAAAAAAATTCTACATGGAATGTTGCTTGTAAGAAAAGGAAAAAGTAAAATGACATTTAAAAAAATAAATGTGTATGAATTTCATGCTCAGATTGGCACAAAACACAATCCTTAGAGGATAGAATACCTCTTGCATTTAGAATATGCCTTTTTTGAAGCACCCTACTAAAGATTTTCCACAAAAAAGAAGCATATTTAAAGGGGTAACCTTTAAACCATATAAATTTATGCCAAGAAATCTCATTGAAGCTTTTATAAGGGAAAGGGTAATTTTTCTTGTGAGAAAAGAATTACTTATTGAAATAAAGACCATTAGGTCCATCTTCTTCTATGGGTATATTTGTAATTGACTGAATACAATTTGCAAGAATGTTTTGTGAGGTGGGGAGATTCCAGCAGCCACCTTGAATGAAATTAGCAGTTCTAGTGTTTTTAATGCAATTGATCAGAGATAAAACTTTTTCTCCATACTTCTCAAGAAGGAAAGAGCTCTCTTACCAAAGGATAAAAAAAAGAGAGAGCTTATTTTCTTCATTAAAATGAAGAGTAAGACATTCACTTATTCTAGCTTTGGTTTGCAGAAATCCCTTCCCAAGGAAAGAATAATTTCTTCTCATTGTATATTAAAAAGAGCCAATTTTCAAATCACACCAATTGAAAAGAATGGAGTTTTCATGATAAATTCTCCAAATGATTTTAACTTTTCATATAAGGTTAACATTTTCTAAATTAGGAATGTTTGGTCCAGCTAATGACCTATGCATTGTAGTACAATGTCAGACAATAATATGCATAGTGCTAGAAGAGTTGTGCTGGTGAAGAAAGCTGTTCATTAAATAAGAGATGCATTTTTGTAATCTTAGAAATGCAAGTAGATTTGAACTAAAAAATTTCAAAAATTCCAAATTGTGGATTTAACAAGTTTAAGCATGACTGAGAAGCTTGATAGTTTTTTCTTCTATCTGGTCAAATAGTGGTTGACATTTTCCAAAAGATAATGACAAGTAATACTATTAAGCATAGAAGAGTTTATGGTGATCCCTAAATAATGCCATGAGGACGCTTTCACCTAGAATCCTAAGATATTGTTGCACTGATGTTTAAGAGTGTCACTAACTGATTTAGAGAAGTAGATAGTGGATTTACAAGTGTTGATATGAAGATTTAAAACTTCATAATAAGTATTTAAAGTATTAGCCAAATAAGTAGCCTCAACGGTAGAGGACTTGCCAAAAAGAGGAGGTCATCAGCATGGATGAGACGATTGATTTTCAGATTTGCATCAATCATATTGAAGATGGTTTTTTATATGATCAAGTAGTTTAGAAAAATCACCCTTAGCCACAATGAAGAGATATGGGGATAAGGTGTAGTCTTGCCTAAGGCCAAATGTAGAGAGGATGTTTTCTTGCAATTCACTGTTGATAATGACAAAAAAAGGACTTGAGTCATGCAAGATTTTATCCACTTAATAAACTTTAGTGGAAAGCCCAGTCTTTCCAATCTATAATGAATGTGGAAAAAAAAGCTTTTTTAATATCAATCTTGGAGAAAAAGCTTAGAATATGGTTGGTGGAGTTGAATCCATGCAAGAGATGATTATACCATCAAAAATATCCCTGTGATCAACAAAGGGATGGTTGGTGGAGTTGAATCCAAGCAAGAGATGATTAGCAAGAGTTATACCATCAAAAATATCCCTGTGATCAACAAAGGCAACATGGGAGGGGTGAATGAGGTTAGGAAGAATGTTTTTTAGTGTCGTCGTAATAAGTTTAATTATGACCTTGTAGATGATATTACAAAGTGATATAGGTATGAGCTCATTGAGAGTTTGGATAACCTAGTTTTGGGGGATAATTGTCAAAGGAAATATGCTTGACTCTTTTAGGTAGTTTAGTGGACATAAAAAAATGTTTAATAGCTTTAATACAATCATTACCAATGATATTCAATGCATCTCTGAAAATTTTAGAATTCAACCCATCCGATCCAAGAAGTTTGTCAATTCCAATTTGAAAGAAATTTGCTTTGATGTTCTCTTTAGAATAATCCCCAATGAGTTGATCAGATTCATGCTGAGTTAGAGATCTACTCTCTAGAATGAAGATGGAAGATCATGAAGATCTTTATTATACATGCAAGCATTAAGATCAAACAACTTACTAGTAATTGGAGAGCCACCAATTTCTCTTTCAATTTGCTTCTACAATTAAAATCTTCAGTAAGCAGCCAAGGATCAGATATAGTAGCGACAAGATTGGAAATTGAATTATGTAGACTTTTTCTGATAGCAACACTTTTATCAACATAAATACAGGTGAGTAAAAATGATTTAGAGTTGGATAATTTATCTAGACTATGGATGCACTAAGACTGATTTTAGGTTGACATGCTATTTTTTTATAGCATTCTTTAAAACATTGAATGACTACAAGATTGTCAGAGAAGA
>NW_018164709.1:101243-105029 GCF_001263595.1 Phalaenopsis equestris | reverse complement strand
AATTTCTTGAAGAGAAGAGCTTATGGAGTTAAAAAAAATATTAGATGCTCTTTTTTGTCTAGAATTGTATTTTACTAGATGGGTTAAGAAAGTTTATTTATGTAGAACTTTATTGTTTTTTAAATAAATGAAAGGAAAAATCTAATATTCTTACAAATTAATCACTGCAAGTATAACATTTCAAATCTGCATTAAGTCGAGAGAAGAAATAATATCAATTTATTTAAATTTTTTTAATATACTAATATTAGTTATTAAAACTACTTAAAATTTAAGTAGACACATCTCTTTTACTTCATACCCATTAATATTAGTAATTTTAAGGATATCAAAATTTACAAACTTAAAAAATATTAAAAATAACACTAACCTTGCCATTCCTATTTTCTAACCCAAATTAGCAAAATCCTCTCACCTCTCCATCCTCCTATGCTCTCTTGTTCCTACCCAAACTATTGATATACTTTCAGGTGCTTCGACCATGACAATTAGAGGAAGTTACAATCATAAATAGCTAAAGAAAACATTAATGGGACCAACAATATGTGTATAATTAGTGAAGCTAACAATTGTATTTACTTCCAACACCCTTGCAATATTTAGTTTATATAAATTCCATAAATTTGGCTTTTATAAGATTTATTAGATCCAAAATCTGAGCCAAAATGGAGGAGAAATAAGATTCAAGACATTGTAGGATTTAAATTAGCCATCATTGTTGTTTGGCAGCATTTAGGTTAAATCATGATCAAATTATCTTACCAAATAGCCCCTTAGTTACAACCATGATATCAAATTAACCCAACTAACTATAACAAGTTCTTGGTTTACAATAAATGCAAGAAAATCTTACATATGCAAAAAAAAAAAAAAAAAAAAAAAAACAAAAAATTAGCTAATAAAATTTGAACTTATTAAAGATCTATGCATATTAGTCCCAAATTTTATTTAGGAGTTGAATTAAGTCCCTTAAAGGCAATTTGAGAACACTTTTTATTTTTATTTTTTATGATCTTATTTAAATTGAAATATATTTGATTGAGATAGTTTTAAAAACACTCTAAACAACTTTTACGCATTTTGAGTATTTTCAGAAATAAATTAATCTGTAATTAAGAAGAAAAATAAAAACATATAAAATTGTACTGAACGAACAAAAAATGAAAACAAAAGAGATGTCCGACCCTAAATTATTCAAATTTATACAAACTTGATCCTACTGGTAAATATTAGTGAAGAGAAGCTTACCATAAGAGTTTTTTTTTCCTTTTTAATGGTTATATATATATATATATATATACCGTGACAACATTATTGATGTGTCATTAGTAGGTTTTTAACATGACACATGAATTTCAATGCATTTTGAGTAATAAGTATTTCATATTCAAATTCAAGATCATCAGGGCACTCATTTTAATAAGTTTATGGTCAAACTGAGTATTTCAACAAGACGAATCAAATGAAAAAAAAAAAATGATTCAATTAGAGCAAATCTGCCTAGATGAAACACTTGAAGTATAGTCAAAGACTTAGGTGCATCAGTTGAAAGGTCAAACGATCTCAAAAGTTAGCATGCTTATAATCAGATTGAGTGTCTTGATGAAAGATATCCAGGGAGCACAAGATCATTCAATTATGAGGTCGTTAATGCAATTAAATGTTAAAAATTGACTTAGGATTAAGAGAATTAATGTAGATCGTGTGATGGAGTGTTTTGATATTTTAGTTAATTTTACTAAAATGACTTTCTAAAAACTATAAATAAGCTCACGTTCTTTACTTACAGAGCGGGGAGAACGATGAATGAGCTGACAATTAAAATATTACTCTTGAAGAGAAGTGCAAGTGAGTAATCATTACTCGTTGTCGACAACCATTAATAATTGTTGTAGCCAACTACAATTGTTGTAGCCTAACCATAGCTTTTCCAACTAACCATGACTTTTGTAGTGACCAACCACAGCTTCTATAACTAACTACAACTATTATAATCCCCAATTATGACTTTTGTAGTTAACTACTGTTATTACAGCCCCCAACCGCAATTCGTGAAGCCCAATTATGAATATTGCAGCAAAAAATATTAGTATAAATTTTTGTTTGTCTGTAATTTCATCTTCCTTAATTTATGAGTAGTGGACATATGTATTTTCAATTTCCCACTGAAATATTTAGACTAGAACAAGCCTTGTAATTTTTTTTTTCTTTCCAAATTATTTTTGTATAAAAACTTTTGTCATCTCTTACATCTTTTGTGCGTGTGATGAAAAATAGAATTGAGAATTTCTACTATATAATAATAATCATTAAAATTTTGTCACTAACCAAAGAGCTAAAGTTCATCAAGAAGATTACTTGCTAAGACAAAAGAATAAAAATAAAATAAATAAATGAAATAAATATGAAACCAATGTTTCATAATGCTGAGGAAAGGCTACATGATATATAAGCACAGAGATTTTTTCATTTAAAAATAACTAAAAATAAAATATAACTAAAATCAAATATAAGTTAGATTTTTTTTTTCATTCAAAATATATTTGAATTTTAATACCTACAATTTAAAATTTTATTCATGAGATTGGCAAGTGAGTTTCCATTTGTAAGGGATATGTAAGATTATGTAATTAGATATGAGAATAAGGAAAAGAATTAGTTTTCATGTTCATATTATCTCAAAAGCCAAGGACTAATGTCATATGAGCATTGAAAATTAAAAATATATATATATTTGAATACCTAATGAGAAACCCTAATAATAGGCTTTAGAGATTCACTAAAGGATCGACAAAAAATCCATATCTTCAATTTTTAGAAGGACCAGTGAGTATTATTGCAGTAAAGATAAGAAGACGTAGCTAGGATTCATTTGAGAAGCCGGTGAAGTTCTGTTCAGTTGCAATGAACGCCGACACCTGGAAAAATTTTCGTTTGGTGAAAGAGTATTTTCTTAACGTCTCCGAAAATTGCATCGCAAGAACGAGTAGTTTAAACTATTTTAAATCATAGTTGATCTCCTTTTGTTCAGCAGTCGTGGCTTTTAAAGGAGATTTATTGAACAGAGAAGTTACCTCATATGAAGCCTTAAAGGCAGTAGCGAGAAAGTGACGAGCGAGCAACGAGATCTTCATTAAGAAATTAAGTTTTGTATCTATTAGAAATAGTTTAGAGATACTTGCTCCATAGATTAAGAAAATAAATTAATAATTTCTATTGCCCCTGATTAGAACATGGTTGCAAACCCACAAGAAACCGCTTAAAACACCATGAAATCTAATACTCAAATAGAGAAGTTGTAGATCTTATTTAATGGTTTGCTTCTTAGAATTACATGTGGACCAAATATTGCAGGTGCAGGTGAACCATTGAAAATGATGAGAGCTTAGATCAATTTAAAAAATTAATAATATAATTATGTTCATAATCATCATTATTGTAGTTAAAAGGACCATAATAATGTCATTATACTTGTGTCTGACTACCATTTCTTTGAATTTCTCCTATTCTTATATAGATAATGTTACAATTGATTTAATACATAAATCAACTGTTCCTGCTAAAAAATAAAATAGATTTGATGATTAAGAAAAAAAAAAGTTACAGAATTTCATTGACTATAATCATGCAAATTTCAGCTGATATAATAATTCAACTATCTCTAACTATCTTTCCGGTGGCTAATTTCGAGCAATAGCGTTATCACATGGATCACGTATATATATTTAGGGTCCGTTTGGGGCAGCTTGTGCGTTTCAAGATAAGCTGCTTATCCTGAAACGCGAC
>NW_018164709.1:100516-101063 GCF_001263595.1 Phalaenopsis equestris | reverse complement strand
AGAGCCCCCCAAACCGGGCCCTTGGAGGCATTTACATGCATACCACACAATTTTGATAAATTTACATATCAAACACCTGGGAGGCATTTACATGCATATCACACAATTTTGATAAATTTACATATCAAACACCTAAGCTTTCACACGCATACACAAAATTTCATATTTAAATGTATAACCGTCAAACTTTTAACATCGTAACAAAAATATCACTATTATTAATTTTTTAAAGTGAAACAGTCATTTTCATGCATATATTTATGACACCAAAATATTATAAAGGTAAATATCAAACTTCAAGCATCAGATACGTAAATACATAAAAAAAAATGTATGTTATACATGTAAATTTCCCTCCCTACATTTTATTATTTTGTGGCCATGGACCAAAATTCTAAATCTCATATTCTCAACAAATTCAGAATGCAGCAATAGAAAATTGGTGTGATTTGCTCATTCATTAAAAGTAACACCACTCATACATGGTTAGTGTCTCTGTAACATATTTCACATTAATCAGCCTCCACCATGGACAAATGCAAGTTCC
>NW_018164709.1:98496-100506 GCF_001263595.1 Phalaenopsis equestris | reverse complement strand
ATGGACAAATGCAAGTCCCTGCTGAGACTCACTCTCATTGCCTGTCCATTAGAATCCATTTGCTGACAATTCTGCGCTTTATAACCAGTATCATGATGATCTGATAACATAAGACCAGGAAGCAGCGAATCTCCGCAATCAATTATAATGTTGTGCAGTAAACAACAGACAAGAATTATGCTAGGCAATTTATGCTTATCTGGTCTCCACATCACCTTACTGAGAATTCTCCAAACACCCTTAAGCTGTGACAGAGCGCTTGTTGCAAGCAAATTCACAGCCTTATGCTTCTCATTGAACACGGACATGGAAGCCGAAACCCCTTTTCCGACGAACGGAATCATCAGCCATGGGAGAAGAGGGTAGGCTGAATCGCCGACGATGTATTCTCTGATCTCTGCTCCTTCTGCCGAGAGCTTGACAGTTCCGTTCAAGCGGCTTCCACTCTCACAGAGTTTGTAAAACCCCGAGCACTTTAACAATCGAGACATGGTCATGCTTCCCGGCCAACCAGTGACGACGTCGAGAAATCGCATCTCGTGGTCGACTATAACTTGCAAGAACATGCTGTAGTTGCTCTCTTGATCGCACCAGTCATGAGATGATTCGACTGCAGGAAGAGTCATAATGATGTGGGTGGCGTCGATGGCTCCACAGCAGTTGGGAAGACCAAATATGGTCTCGAACTTGGATTTTATTTGCTCCATTCTTTCGGTTTCTGGCCAACTGAGATGATGCCGAGCTCGTTCTTCCATGGATTCTATAAATCTCCATGTGACTTGAGATACAGTGGACTGCCCCACACCAAAAGCTCCTCCAACGGATACTTGGGCTTCTCCAGATGCTAACCGTCTCATGGCAATGGCGACTTGTTTCTCGACGCTAAGAAGCCTACCTTCGATGTTTATGAGTCCTGATGGAGGTCTTGAAACTAAGTCCTGCCTAACAATGGAACAGATATACTCGAAAGTCGTCTTCGATACCCTGAAGAAATGTTTGAATGCTTCATCTTCATCTAAAGGAACGCCTGGCCCTGGCATATATATTATATCGAAAGTATACTTGAATAACTCCATAAAAATCTAATACTTGATTATCAGTCTTATAAATTGTCATCTTCTCAAGAGTCTAAAGGCAGAAAAATCACAAAACATGATGGAATTTAGGTAAAAAAAATTGCTCATATAGGATCTTAGAAAACCATACAAGAACAACAACAACAAGCCTTATCCTACTAGGTGGGGTGAGCTACATGAACCCTTTTCTCCATTACGTCCTACTAAGGGTCATATTTTCATCTTAGAAAACCATCTAGAGAAAAAACTAAAGCTCCTACTCCGTGATCACAAGAGTAGATTGATAGCATAATGCATGAATCTCCCGCTAATCTCGCATGAAAAAGTGCGTATTTAAGAAATATAGAGGGAGTTAAGAAGCATTCCTTATCCATAGAATGTAAGACTTGTTTGCAAGATACTTGTCATTGGCATGCAAGTTCTTGTAAGCAACTTCAAATGAATAAATGTGAAAAAATTAAGGAGATAACCCTTATGTTGTGTACTTAAATAAATAACATTAACCTAAATGATGAAAACAAAGATTTATGATAAGCCGGAATATGGATCTATGGTCGAATATCATAAAGTTGAGCTTTAAAATAAGGAATTTATAAATACACAAAAGAATTGAACTTTTCATCAAAAGCTCCAGAAGAAAGAACATAATGAAAAGAGCGCCACCTACCATTGAAGCTATAATGTTGGAATATTCTTTCATGAGATCAATGATGTGATGCACTAAATGTGAAGATTGAAGTTCTTTCACTATATAAAATCTACAATTGAATTGCGAATGAAACAAATGAACAAAATGGAATTTAATTCGAAAAGAAAATTGAAGATTTAGAAGAAAGGATGGAAAGCTAGCTTATATCCGTCAATAATATCTTGTTGGTTGGACAAATGAACAAAATAAGCACTTAATTCAAAAAGAGAAAAGTTGCTGACTTAG
>NW_018164709.1:97120-98396 GCF_001263595.1 Phalaenopsis equestris | reverse complement strand
CTTTCCAGAGCGGTATACAGTGCACCTGTTTGTTTAAATACCGCATTGAACTCCGTCTTCCACCATCTCAAACACAAGGAATTCGGAACACGCAGAAACTAAAGGCTCAAATCCCTAATAATGGAGCTAAGAGGATGGGAGGGGATGCAGACGGATTGCCTTGTCAACATCTTCTCTAGACTCGGCCTCGAAGATCTCATCACCGCCGTCTCCTTCGTCTGCAGATCCTGGAATCAAGCTTCCTTCGACCCTCTTTGCCAGCGAATCCTTGATTTTCGCTACCTAGACTTCAATTCGTCAAGCCCCTTGGCCCTGGCGCTCTCCGTTCCGCGCTTGTCATTTTCCGGCTTCTTCAAGCTCGCGCTGGACCATGCCCATGGTGCCGCCGTTGATCTCCGATTCCCTTCGCACTTTTCCGTTTCGAAACAAGATCTATCCCTCGCGTCCGATGAGTAAGTTCTATTTCATTAAATTGTTACAAAGTTTGGAGACGATTAGGCGGGGCTGATGATTTCCGATCTAATATAGGTGCCCGAAGCTGAGGAATCTGATACTCCCTAGGGTTGAATCGGAGGATGAGGAACAACTGTTGAAAGCGATAAGCAAGTGGAAGGAGCTTGAGGTGCTTGAGATGGAATCAAAGCCATCAATTCTTGCTGAGATGGTGAAGCAGATCGGTATCCACTGCAACAAATTCAAGGGGCTAAAGCTCCGGGGATCCATCAAGAAAGAAGACGCCGCAGCGATTGTGGGCTGTCTTCCGAATCTGGAATGGCTGGATCTAAGCAGCTGCCGGTTGGGCAGAGGGGAACTGCTTGCCATAGTTGACGGATGCAGGCATCTGAAGCGATTGAGTGTGAGAGATTGTACCGGATTTGAGGTGGATGAGGAGGTGAAGAAAAGGGCGAGTGGGATTGAGCTTTTCGAGCATGAGGGTTCCACCATCGAAGATGTGTGTGAGGCTGAAGATGATGGGTATGTTTCTTTGGAGCAGATGTTGATGTATTATGATGATTGCTATGAGATGTGGTTGCTTTGATTTCATTCCTGCATGCATCATAATGGATGGTTTTTTTTTTCCAAATTTTCTTTTTGGTTCCAGCTTTTCAAACCCCTGAATGCTCTGATCGATTCCGCTGATCGGAACTCTTTTAAATGAGTTTTTCTTCGTTTTAGGTTTAGAATGGATGCTTATCTCAACAAACAATGGCGTTCATTTCACCATGGAATTTTTAGCTATTTATGTATCTAATGTCTAATAATTCATATTTATATA
>NW_018164709.1:82621-97020 GCF_001263595.1 Phalaenopsis equestris | reverse complement strand
CACTTAATTCAAAAAGAGAAAAGTTGCTGACTTAGAAGAAAGGATAAAAATATAGTTTAAATCCACCAACTCATTACAAGTATGCACCACAAGCACAATAAAGCTTAGCATCTCCAATGGAAGGAAAGCTTCATCAAATACTTATTCTACAATAAATTAGGTTTAATATACAAAAAAATAATGTAATATGAATATCAAAGAATTATATGATTATCACACAATAGAATCAAACCTATGTTTCTAACGGCTCCTTCTAAACAGATTAAAGATTATAAAACATTACATCAAACCAAGCTACATTAAATCTATCATTATAGATTTAGGACAATAAAATGAGATTTTCTAGGTATTTATTTTTTTTTAGGACGGATAATAAAACTTCTTAGGATTTTTTGAATAATTTCCTCCATCAGATAAATAAATCTACTGCACAATATGCATACCAAGGGTACTAATATATGTGTATTGGATCTTAATTTATCAGTGGATTCACACCACCAATAAAAGAGTTAAAATGATCATAAGCACAGAAACTAAAGATAGAAAATTTAGGTGCCTTAAATATTCGGGGGGGAAAAAAACCTTTTTACACTGCAGTTATCGCCCGTATTTATAAATGAGTTGGTGTGTCAAAATTAATCTAAATATCAAGATATTATAATTTATTTTCGTTGCTTTTTTCATCTGGCCCAATCAAGATAAGCTATATGGGCTAGCCGCGTTATGCCCATGAGGATCTATCATTTTATGGCATGCCTATTATTATAATCTCTTATAATGACTCTGTTTGGTAAAGGCTCCAAGCATAAATGGTTTCTTCTACATTCCATCTTTAGTAATTCACCTGTTGACCTATACCACATGCGTGAGCTGGCAAAACCATCCTAGTTGTCCGGAGGAACCTGCTTTCGAGTTGGATACATGCACCTGGCCAGGTTATTTCTCTTAGCAAGTTGGCCGAGTTGCATAGATGGATTGACTAGATGGCTCATGTCACGAATCGAACTTGATCCAGAGTTTGGTTATCCATATTTAATTTCATAATTCTCTTATCTTTTTGATAGCGAAGCTGTGGATTAAAATAAGTGAATTATAATTTCTAAATAAAATATCAAAATGTATTTTAAAAAAATTATATGACTATTTAATTACTCCCTTGAAGTTCTGGCTCTTCGCTATTTCTCTATAAATATAGGAGGAAGGGCACCCACTGAGCTATTCATGCCATAAGTATTCCGTTTTTTCCTTCCTTCATTTGTTTGTCAGTTGCACCTCTTGTTGTACGAATGGAAAACATATTTTTTTTATAATGAAATAAATTCTCTTCTTTTTATTGTGTTGTCGAATTGTTATTTCTAATATTATATAATGGTGAATTCATCAACTCTGACTTCTGAAGTTACTTCATAAACAAAATAACTTAAATTACATACTTCTGCAACACTAAGTAACTAATGCGCCAATAAGAAATCTATGTAGCAAATTATATACCTTGTAAGAATTGACGTGTCTGAAAAATAAGAAAAAGAACTAGTATAATGCTAGTGAGCTGAATTCATGATGTACAAGAATGTATTCTATATTGATATATGTAGGCGAGTTGATAAAAGTTACATAAATTCAAGTCTTATATTGCCCATGCCTCGTTTTAACTCTTGATTAAGTTCTCTCTTTTAAGGAGTCAGGTCGTCCACTAGAAATTATTTAAGAAAAAAAAAACCCATTTAGACATTGCCATAGAAGAGACTCGTATGCTACTTATTGTGAATCTTATTGCATTGGGGGTAATCCTGCCTCTAAGCATGACCTGTGCTCTGACAGCATGGTTTTAGAAGAGCACAGAAGTTTTATAATGCCTGAATGTTGATGATCTTTGGCAGTTCAATTAGCTTGTAGGATTCATTGTAAACCATGTGGTGGATGAAGTTCTAGGATGGGTTCTCAAATTGATTGTTCGGTTTTATCTCCCCAGCAAACTGTTTAGTTGAGCACTGAGTTGAGCCTATAGTTTTGAATGTTTTAGATATGTAAGACGTGTTGTTAAGTGTGGATTATTCGTCTTCAAGGGGACAATTCACTCTCCTACATGGAATCATCCTGAAGGACCTTAGGCTGTTCTTACAAGAAATCAGCCTAGGGACATTAAGCTTTCATACAGGCAGTAATCTCGTCTTTTTTTAACTTTTCTTTGTGCCAATGTGGCACAAGGTAGGCCATCCATTTCTCCTTTTTATCGGAGACTTTGTTGATCTGTGTATTGCAATTCTATCGATTTGACTAGGTGCTTTCCATGTGATAACGTACTTAATTAGATGACTGATGATATGAGGACTTGATGGTAAATAAATTCTTAATAAGCAGATAATAAATAATAAATCTGGTAAGTTAAAATCTCACAAATGGATGAGTTAAATTTTTGCGAGCAAATTCTAACTGACGAATTACACAACTGATTAATTCCAAATTAATAAATGAGATGACATCATGCTATAAATAGTTGCAATCGAGTTCCCATGGTTGCCGAAATGAATTTGCTTAATGAGTAAAATGTATTTTGAGTAGATGAGTTCTAATTATCGAAATACAGTTGGCAAATTTTGTATGACTGCTTAGGTTATCAAGTCAGAAATCTCTTTAGCAATTCGATATAAGGACTTTTTATGAGGATGAACATTAATAGCGAATTCTATGATAAGTTTTGAACAAATACTCAAAGGAATTTTGAATAATGAAGTCCCTATTTAATGTAAATCCAATAGACACCCCTCAAAATAATAAATCTTCATAAATGAATCAAATAAAAGAGCTTTAAATACAAAATCTATTGTTTCCCAATTTAGATTGAGATGACAGACAAAAGTTATAAATTTATAAAATGCAACAAAATATTCATTATAGTTAAGTTAAATAGAATGCAATGTGTCAGGAGAATGGTTTACTGGCAATATATAGTATTAATGCTGATTTTATTTCTTGGCAGTACTTCATACTCTTTTTTAGGCGACATCTATCAGGATTTTCTTTCATTTAAGCTGATGGTTGATGCTGCTTGTAAAAGATGTTGGAGTGTTCTCCTGACTTTAGTGACAAAGAAAAGAAGAGAAAAATTCTTTGTTTTGTCTTTTGCTTCTAGAAGTCTTTGTTTGCTATTATTCGAAATAAGGAGCTCTTTATTTGTTGGTGTTCGAATATGGATTCGGGATACTAATCTATGCATACAATGAGCTTCTCAGCAGCTTTGTTGTATTTGCATCATAGATCGTATCAGGTTTATCTTACCCTATATGGTTTCCCTTCGGGTGAATTATTAGCAAAATTGATTGTTTTGAGCAGATTCTTTCGAAGCTATCCAATCTCCCAATCACTCAGAGGAATAGCTCTTGCTTATTTACAACCCTAACCCAATATTGCATGATGTAACCGGTCATCTCTATATAAAGTCTTTGATCTTGATTTGGATAGAAAAAGGACGGTGAGATACAAGATAAATAACTTAGCATTATAATCAAACTCCTTTTGTCATTGGTAATGTAAAATGTTTCTTATTTTATGAAGTGTAAGCATTAATTGCTCTTAAAATCTAAGCACGATTAAAGTTCAAATTTTCATTGCATATCTTTGTTTGACATTATTTTACATGAAAAGTGAACGCGTAAATATTTGAATGAGAGACAAATTCAGTTGTAGGCGTTGCTTATTGGACCCCAAAGCATGTT
Organism: Phalaenopsis equestris; assembly: GCF_001263595.1. Lineage (NCBI taxonomy): Eukaryota > Viridiplantae > Streptophyta > Magnoliopsida > Asparagales > Orchidaceae > Phalaenopsis > Phalaenopsis equestris. The sequence goes on along the minus strand of NW_018164709.1, from coordinate 93,304 downwards.
GTGCTTTGTATTTTTAACATAGGTGTTACGCGAAGTGACTTTATCCAAAGGATTTCTTTTAGAGGTTGGATTTCTAGTTGCAAGTAATTTAAGTTTGGATTCTTTAAGTGGGATGGCAAGTTCCTTTAAGCAGGTTTTGAATGAATGAGCCGACGTGACAAAGACTTTCAAATGATTTAATCTTTCTTTAGGGGGATATATTCCGAACTAACTCCTAATACTGATGAACTATAAGTGATTTCAAATTGTTCAGTCGGTTGACTAATCTTTCGTGAGAACTCATCTTGGTGGGTTCTCCATGTATCATTAGCGATCAGGTTACATCTTCTATGGTCCCCTGAAATTTTTCTACAAAAGGATAAATTTATGGGTTAGGAATTCAATTATAAGGGAATATTAATACTAGTGTGTTTTCTTAATATATCATTTTAATATTATCTTCACTTTGATATTTAATTTTAAAGAATAGATAAAGCAGATGAATTTAACCAAGTGATAATTGCCAACTTTTAGGGCTCGTAGTTCTCCTTCAAGTTTTTTCTTGGGGGCTAATTGGCCTATTCCTACAAAATTTATTATGGAAACAATCAATATTTTCTCTGGGAGTAATCATTCTACTGCTAAGCTTATACTTGAGCTTTTCATTTTCATTGTAAACTAAGTTAGGGCTCTCCACTCTATCTATTTTAATTAAATATCCAAGAAAAAGTCATTCTAAGAATAAATATTTATCACAAACTTTTGTTTTGTTACAACGTTATGAATAAAACGGTAATAAATAAATTTCAATAACTTATTCATAGATAAAAGATCTTTGGACTGTCTCCCACTCAAAATTTTGGCATAAATGAGTCTTCAGTTTGTACACCCCCATTCCTACTCGCTCTTGAATGATGTAAGATCCTATCTAAGTTTGCTCTAGCTTGTCAACTGCTTGATTGTGTTGTGAGATTTGCCTTATTTAGCAACAAGCAACCAAGCTTGGCCTTTTCACTTGCGTGCGAGTTGTAGTATTTCGCGACTCTCCTTTTGGTTTCTTCCAGCTTCATGGTGGATTGAATCAGCAACTCTTAGAACAGGTCAAGTATAATTTACATACCTTTGTCATTGGCATTTTGCCACTCATCAAGTTCAGGCTCCCCAAAGACATACACAACGACTATTCTTTGGCTATATAGGTTATACTCCATGGTAACATTGCTACTGAGCAATGTGACAAGATAAAAAGGGTTTCTCCTATTCTTTGGCTATATAGGTTATACTCCATGGTAACATTGCTACTGAGCAATGTGACAAGATAAAAAGGGTTTCTCCTATTCTTTGGCTATATAGGTTATACTCCATGGTAACATTGCTACTGAGCAATGTGACAAGATAAAAATGGTTTCTCCGGTCACCATTGAATTTGTCTTGATCGCCTATAGAACGGATAAAAATGGTTTGGCCCACCTTCACTCAATGCTATCTACTTCCAGCACAAGTTGAAGATTAGCTTGTTTATCGCTTCTATCTAATCGTTCACCCTTGGATGATGGAGCGAGTTAAATTTGAGATAACTTTTGGCTCCGGAGAAGTATTTGACCTTCTTATCAAAAAACTGAATGTTGTTAATAGCGATGATTATCGTAAGTAACCCATACCTATAGATGATGTTGATCCAAATGAAATTTGCATGAATTCGGTTGTGATCTTGGCCAAAGACTTTACTTTAAATTACTTCGAGAAATAATTGAATGCCATAAAGATAAACTTCCTTTGACCTTTTGTAAGAGGAAAAGAGTTATTAAGATCCATATCCCACATGGTGAATAGTAAATAATGCATGAATAGAAGTAGTTTATGAGAGTTATATTTACATGAGAGTAAACTTCTACCAGCAATCATAACTTCTGAAGAAATTTTCCGAGTATTTTCTCAGTGTAAGCCAGAAATAACCTTGTTATAGGATCTGATTAGATAAAATTCTTCATCTAAAATGATTTTCACAATTGTAAGAATATACTGCTAAGTATATTATTGATTTCACCTTCTTTGACACACCAAAGTTATAAAGAAGCAGCAGACCTCCGAAATAACTCGTCATTAAGCAATATGTACTACGTTGACGTAATCTTAAGCCTTTAGGGATCACTTACACTGGAAGAGAGTACTCCAATATTTAGTTATTCAATGTATGGATCCACTCAACTAGGTTACTGCCTTGATTTGACTTTCATTACTTTTGGGTCTTTAATTGTTAGGTAAATCATTTTTTGAACATCTTTTGTCGGGTTTACTCCACTTGGATAATGGATCAACATGTTGATTCTGATTTTGAGAGATATTTATTCGATCTTGCAGAATTTAAATTTGTCAATCTCTGTTTTTAGTTTGAGAAGATACTTCTACATTATATCATATCTGGTTTCATATTGGTCGTTCAGCTGATTAACTATCAATTGGGAGTGAACAAATAAAGTGTTTGACAGTGACTCTTTGAGCAAGCCTTCATATTGAGATAAGAACTTCATACTCAACAAGGTTACTAGAAATTTTGAACTTGATCTGTATTGAATAATGTAGGAGATCCCAACCAAACACTCAAGCACAATTCTAGTAGCAGGTCCTTGATTGCTAGATGCTCTATCCATGAACAATGTTCATAGTAATTTTGATGTTGCCTCCTCTTGCTCCATACAAATTTCAAAAAAATTAATCAGAAAATCTGACACTGCTTGTGTTTTAATCACTGTCGAAGGAATGTAAGCGATGCCAAACCCACTAAATTCAACCACCCATTTTAGTAGTCATACTGGGATAATCAATTACGACTAAAACCGCATGTGCATGAAAGTATGGTTGGAGCCTTTAGACATAAATGATCAAGGCTAAGTTGAGTTTTTCCACAATCGAATATTTTTGTTACTCGTCTCTCAATTTCTTGCTAACATAACATAATGGGAATTGTCTTATGTTTTCTTCTCAAACAAATACGAAGTTTGTCTCCTCTTGGAATTCAGAGCTAGTTGCCTCTTGGCCGACTTCGAGGTAGAGTAACAAGTTCTCGCTTGGCTTTGGGCTTCGTAGTAATGGTGGAGACGATCGGAAGTTCTTCACTTGGGTGAAAGCTTGTTCACACTTCTTTTTTCTAAGCAAAAAATTCAACATTTCTCAATAGAGTTGGATATGGAGCAACTTAACTTAGTAATTTGTTCTGTTAGCTTCTATAGTATTTTGGTAATCCTGGATGATGGTATGTCTAATGTAGCCTTCATTTTCTTCAAATTCTCTTTGATGTTTTCTAGGGTGAGCAGGTAGCCGAAAAATTTATTTGACCGAGCTAAAAATAAGCATTTGAGTAGATTCAATTTCATGTCACACATTCTAAGTGTTTCAAGATTTCAATTATATCGTTTAGATGTCATTCCAGAGAATTACTCTTTAACTAATACATCATCAAGATACACATTAATTTTTTTCTTAGAAATTATTATATGCATCATCATTTAACAAGTCATATATGCATTCCTAAGTCTAAAGGATAGAATTATACTCCATCCCTCATAACAAAGATCATCTTCTCAGCATTTATAGGGTGTATCTTTATTTGGTGATATATGGATAATGTGTTTGGGAAATTCATGACCGAGTAACTAGCCACTGAGTCGACTAGCCCATTTATTCGATATGGTTGATAATTGTCTTTTGAGCTTTGAATTTCTGAAATCACACGAATCCAACACTTACCATTAGACTTCTTCATCATCAACATGTTTGCAACCCAATTTGGATACTCGATTTCTCATATGAAACTTGCGTCAAACAGATTTGCACTTCTTGGAGAATAGGATTCACAAGTGTCATGGCGACAGGCCATATCATTTGCCTGATTGGTCAAACTCTTTAGTTGGCATTAAGTCTATGACACTGGACATCAATGTGGACCAGTGGTATCTTGTTGATGACCAAGCAAAAACATCTCTGTATGCAAAAAATTGTAGCCAATTCCTCCCTTCAACAGGCGTCAAAGGTTGTGCTAAACTGGAATGTTCTTCCTTATTCTTCTTCCAAGGTTGCAAATTCTTCGACGATCTCATTCATCTCCATGCTGATTAGTCACTGTCAAGTTACAAGATTCCTCCTACACATTACCTACAATTTGTAGATAGCATGTTTGTGTTTGCTCTACGACTCTCCGGATAGTGGCGAGATCTCCGCCTCCCAGAAATTTAATTGCAAAATGATAGGTTGGTAGTACCACTCTGAAAAATATTTAGTTGCGGGCAACCAAAAATGGCATTGTAAGTTGTTGAAAAATTGATTACGACAAAATTGGAAATGATAGTCAACTGTTTATTGTCTTTCCTCATGGCGATGGATTGAGCAATCACTCCTACCATTTCCTTCATTTCTTCAAAGAAGCCAAATAGGGGCCCTGAGATAGGGGTAAGGTGTGAGGATCCCACGTTCTACTTGTTATAAACACTCTTAAATAGGATATTCACTGAACATCCTCTGTCTATAAGGATACGTCAATTTAGTAATTCATGATCAACGTCGTGACCATGATAACATCATTATAAATATTTTTTAGCAGGAAGATTAGTGTTCATGAAGGTGATGAGTGGTTGGCTCGTTATCAGTGGTCGAGAAAACTCACCAAGATTATCTCGCCCGATGAAAGTCGTTTGATGCTCGATTGGTGAGAAGCCTCAAGTCCGTTCCCGCAGAGAATGGCTAAGACTACTCTAGCTATGTGAATGATTTGTGCTGGACTACTCGTGTCACAACCTGAATTGACCCAAGGGTTTTAGCTATATAATGTGGAATAATCCAAATCATTGTCTCTATTCAACAAATCACATAAAGAGAATTAAATTTCTACATTGAACAAAAAGGTATTCATGAAGGATTAAATTCTTAATTGAATATCATGTCATGCCATCACTTATAAAGCTTCAGAAATAGAAACTTGCAATGTCCATTAATGCATTGTGTAACTATACCATCTCTTATTTATACAAATGTTTCCCTCACAACAACTTTAAAGAATCCAAATTAAAACTCTTATAAAAGAAGAATGCTATGCTCGGAATGCCTGATAAGAATGCAAGCTATATTGACAGAAATGCAAAGTTATCTTCAGTGTGTTGTACTAACAACTATTCTATAGCTAAATTTCCTCTGTGCTATAAGATAGGAATCATATAAATAGCAAAGAGTGGCATTACTTACTATCATCTATAGGATGAAATGCCTAGTGGTTCAATTGAAGCCTACATGGCCACAAGGTTGAGTCGTAGTCAGACTTAGGACAGGTCTACCTAAATGGTCATACAACACTCGTTAATCCACCAACAATGCTCACCTATTCCATAGTTCGACATTCTATAGAATCACAACCATTAGCCAAGTCTGCAACTCATCTACATGGCATCCTATAGAATCACAAGAAACGAAATATTATTATAAATTTTATGCATTTTTTTTTTTACTCGTTTAGTCAAACTTGTACCGTAATTAATATCAACCACCAATATATGGGGTCAAGACTCCAGAGCTACACACATTTTCTGTACTTATTTTCTCTGACCAATAAGATCCCAGAGCTTCCCCTCTTCCCCTCTGTGTCTCTCTCACACACACTCTTTTTTCTTCTCCTTGTTCTTTTCTCTCTTTCTTCTTTAAGTGCTCCAATCTAAGTGGTGTGCGTCCATGGATAATTTAGAACTCAACATCATCCATATCACATCGAGCGCCAGCGCAATTCAGATTACCTCCAATCAAAAGAATGTCACGAACATTGAAAAATCTCACGAAACAGAAAATCTAGTTTACCAGAAAGCACATCAAGCTAATAAATTCTCAAAGTGCAACGACAATTTATGAAAGAAGTACCCAAAAACGTGAAGAAACCGCAGATTGTAACAAAATTCAACTAACTAGATCAAAGCAAGCAGAAGATCAGGAGAAAGCACACAAAGTTCAGATTGATAGGCTGTGGTTTTGCTTACCAGAGTCGGAGTTCTTGTGCCAGAAGCTATACCACCAGTCGTTGTCCGTTTGCTGGGATTCCTGCGGCTTGGGAACAGAAGGTTTTCCGCATTTAGAGAAATCCTTCGCTTTTCTCTTGGTCTTCTTCAATTTCTTCAGAGGAGCCATCAAATCGCGATTTCTTCTCCCCCACTCTTGGATTTGTGCTACGATTCCTGTTCCACTCGTCACTCTCCTTTACCCTAGGCTTAGAATTGCAAACGTTCATCGAAAAAATATTACATAAAAAAAAAAAATAATCGTGTATTATTCATGTGTTATTCCATGTTATTCATGTATTATTAATATATTGGTAATATTTATGTGTTATTGTGTTATGGGAATATTCCTAATGTTATAATAACAACAATAACACATGAATAACACACAATAACAACTGAATAACGTGAAATAGCGCATGAAATCACTTCCCGACAGTGGAAAAAACGGCACAGTAACACGGGGAATATTCTCCAATTCCCGACAGTGGAAAAAACGGCACAGTAACACGGAGGAATATTCTTCATGTGTTATTCATGTGTTATTGTGTGTTATTCATGTGTTATTGATGTGTTATTTTGTTATTATAACACTAAGAATATTCCTAAGACACAATAACACATGAATAACACACAATAACACATGAATAACATGGGGGGAGGGGGGAATATTCCTCGTGTTGATGCACCGTTTTTTTTTCTCTGTCGCGCGGGGTGTCGTGGCGTGATTTCATTGGCTACGCATATTACTCTACATGCATAGTACTGATGTAATATTTTTCCCACTTCCTGTTTCTATTTTGGTAAATTTACAAACACGTCTCATTTTGGTGTATTTAGAGTGAAGCATTTACATGCCACCTATTTGTTTTTGTATATGTATCACGTAAACTCCATTATATCATGTTCATTGTCCGGACGTCCGAATTATGGAGGCATTATGTTTCCCTAAGATTAGGGTTGTCTAAGACTAAACATGCATGTCATAAGCTGCTCATAGTTCAGCTTGATAAGAGCTCGAAGTTTATTCACATTCGTTTGATTAATTAAGTAAACAATTCTGAGCATTATAAATTCTCAATCATTAAGTGAGCAAACTTAAACATCTTTTATTTGGTTCATTTATATTCACGAACAATATTATTTAAAACTCCAGAAAAAGTTCGATGAATAATTTCATTTAAAGTTTATGAACAAAAATCGTCAATACATTGGATTAAATCTTGTGAATAAAATTGATTATTGCTTAATTCAAAGCTTGTGAGTAAACTTAATTAAAGTTCAATTTAAAACTTATCTATATTAACTTTAATTAATTTTTAATTCATAATACATGAAATAAGATAAAAACTCATTTGTTTAATTGTCCAATTATTTAGCATGTTTGTATACTTCTTTTGTTGGTTATGCACTTAGTAGCTAATTCATTTAAAAGCTTGTTATTTTGTTGGTAATTTATGCAACTCCCTCCTTTATAATTATAAAATGATAAAGCTCATTTAATTAGAAGATAAGTAACTTAATTATACTACTCATTACTTTGCTTAATTAAATTGAACCTTTATTCAAACCTTGTTCACATTGAAATTAAATATTACTCTAACCATATTTTTTGGGAGTATTCATTGATCAAATATTGCTCATATCACAATAAGAAATTACTCAAATATGTTTGAACTATATTCAAATCACATTTCATAATCATATTGAAATTATGTTGGAACATGATTCTCATTATGATTGAACAACATGGTTAAAAAATGATTGAAATGTTCAATATATGTTCAAGCATGATTTGAATCGTGATTGAGCATGGATTGAATAAGGGTTTGAAAATAATTCAACCTTAGTTTGAGCATGATTTAAATTTATTATTACAATAGGTAGGTTATTGACTGATTAATTATCTCCTAAAGACAATGAAAATGGGAAAAAAAAAGGATATGCATGTAACAAATTTATTTAGAAATAAAGCAAAAAAGTGATTTTGCAAAGACTCCTGCTGTCAAAAAAGCTCATTGTTTTCGAACTGCTCGTGTTTGATTCGTTTACCTAACACAATTTTTTTTAAGCTCGAATTATAAACCAGTCGAACACGAACAGCTCTTTGTTCGCTCGTGTTTGACTCGTTTTAGCTAGAAATAAAAAAAAAATCATATAATTATTTATATAATAATATATTATATATATTTACATCGAAATTTAAATCATAACAGCTCATGTAGTTATGCGCCTATTTTTGCACTGATTTAGTCCAGGTTCGAATCCAACGCTCTACATCTAATTTTCCAATTAATTTTTAGAAGCCAATTTCGAGCTGAACACGAATATTTAAATCGAGCTGAAACACGAACACACATTCACAAGCCAATTCGAACACGAGCCGATTTCGAACTCAAGCAATTTCAAACTAGTCGAACACGAGCCAAGACGTGTTTTCTCTCACACAAACTGGAAGAGATTTTATAAAAGTCAAGTCAGTCTAAAACTGAATATGATATACCACTTTAGTAGAACATAATCAATAATTCAATTTGTTAGATTGTGCTATTAACATTTTAGGATCTTACATTTTTCTCTTGAAACACATATTCATATGCATTCAACAAATATCCCACATATTATGTATCTACTACTCTCAAAAAAAATTTCATTGCTATTTTTAATGTAAAAGAGTATAGTGCAAGATCAAATATTTCATCATCTTTTTCAATTATAGATGATCATTTGTACAAACTATATATATATAGAACAAGTGAAGCTTTGGACATGCTTAGGGCAGCATATAAACCAATAAACTTAACATAGCTACTTATGACTTGACTTGATTAAATCTCATTCATGATTAATTAATTAATAAATTAATTAAATGAGCTTGAACACCTTTATAAAAAAATGTATTTTATAAATGAATAAGCTTGAGCAACTCGGAATTTTAATTTGTTACTAATCACGAACAATATTACTTATAACTCACGAATAATCTTGCTAAGAAGAAAAATTTTGACTTGGTAACATGCATATTTAAGACTCAATTATAAATATACTTGATACATGACATTGTGCGAGTTTTGTTCTATTTTATATTATATTATTTTTATTTATGAATATATGCTATTTATTTATGCTTATTAAAATGATATTTTATTTAGTTGTTAATTCAATTAAATTCTCAATTTTAAAATAATAGACCAGGCAGTCATTCTTTTATAGATAATTAACAAGCTTCTTAATAATGTTGTTCATTAATAAACTATGTAAAGGTCATTTGTTTAGCAAATGAGATGAGCCTAAACCAAGCTCAAATAACTATAATTTTAAACAAATCAAGTTTATATTATTGTAAAAAAATCAATCAAGGTCAAAATTGAGCTGGAATATGGTTATGGTAAATGAGCTCAATAAGACTTAGTGTGACTTGATTCATTTACATCTATAAGCATGCCACATGTAGAAGCAAGTGAAATTATGAACATAAAAGTGATGAAAGATGATTGCTTTATGGATGCTACAATCTTAAAGCATTCATTTGAAGAGTATAACGACATTTTTGTGACCTATCTAACACTAGTAAATGAATGAGGTCTTTTGACTCTTCATATTATTTAAGAATAAAAACAATACTATAGGATTTGGAAATACATTGATATCTTCCATCCTAAGGAAGTTAATTCCATAAAGCAACTCCAACATAATGGTTGCTGATATTTTTTTTATATATAAAAGAGCATTATATGACTCTGTCGTCGCCAATTCCCGTCACCATGTCGTTGGTTGATTATCGTTGTCGACAGGAGTCACCACTTTGTTTATATATTTTATTGCTCTATTCTCCAAATGACTTATTCTCTTAGATCAAATAGATGATCTTGAGATACTAAGAAACTTGGAGAGAAGGGAAAGGGCAAATAAAAATAGAAAACAAAAGAAGTTATAAGGATTTCCTAATGGTTTAGGGGTGTGACTAAGCCCAATTTTGGTTAAGGCCTAGGTTTACCTTAGGTCTAATTAGGAATTAAACTTAAGGATTTGGATTAGACTAAGCTTAAAGTGCATGAGATGGACTTTAGATGGAATGACACATAACCTCCCCCTCATGATGGTTTTTTGACCTTGGTCAAAAATAGTGGCTTGGTGTTCATAATGGGTTTCTAGTGGGTTATTTGTGTCATGAAGGGTCTTGTTGGGTTGTAGGTAACCCAATAGTAATCCTCCATGGGTTGGATTTGAGCTTAAGCATTGTTGATCTCACTTTTGGTTGATGTCTAGAAAATTTCTTTAGTAGCCTAGGTCTAGCCATAGGACTTTCCTATTGACTAGTCTTAGAAAATTAGAAGAGGTACCCCACCATTAGAAATTCAAAGCCTTTCTCTTTACTCAACTTGAAGTTTCACATATTGATCTTAACTTCTAGCATTTAATAGGTAAGATCATTGTGAGAAGATTCAAGAGGAGTTCCTATAGGATTACTTGGCCTTAGGATTGACCCTGGGTGTTGGTTTGGAGTTAGGATACACAATATCCTCACAATATTCTAGCTAAAACCAATACATAAGGACCCAAAATGAGGATTTCATTGATCCATGGTTCATTTAGAATGAATATCTATCCAATTCTATGTGAAATGCCTAACTTGGTCTTTTGCCCCTAGGCACCTCCAAATTACCTAACT